>NW_024581939.1:0-25053 GCF_017639235.1 Corvus kubaryi
GTGTCTGCTCAAACATTTGACTAACTGTCACGGCTTCTGATGAGGTTCTGTCTTTCCTCTTCCTTTGTTTTGTCCCTGTCACTTAGTAAAATCAGCTGTGTGTCTGAGATGTGAGAAATAAAGCTTTGCAAAGGTCTTTAAGGACAAAGCCAAAAAAAAAATTACCTGGAACAAAAGTTGTCAGATATTCAAACCACTGCCTTATTGTAGAGTCTCCAAACAAGTGGATTACTTTTCCTTGTAAGCACTCAGTTATATCATCTGATTTGTTAAAATTATGGATCCAGTGTGTTCTGGACCTCCACTGGTCTTCATAATAATAACCAGAAGGGGAAGCTGTGGGATCTTCAGCTCTGTCCATACTGCTCGAATCTGGAAGAGAAAAATCCCTTGAAATTAACATGCAACAAAAGCAGCCTCCATAATCTTCTTGGACAAATAGTCAGTGACTGCTGACAAGAGCTGGGTGGCCGAATACAGCCTAATTTGATTTAAATTAAACAGTATCTCTACCGCTAATGTAAAAAAGTATCTGACGCCTTTCACCCTGAGCTAGAAGTGCTCAATGGTGGGTGTTAGTCCAGGCAGAGAGGAGTGGAGGCAGGGAGACCAGCGGAGCATCTTCCCCGTCCCGGCGCGGATCCCAGCGCGGCGGCTCCGTGCCGCAGGGCACTGCTGCCCTCCAGCGCCCGGCCTGCGCACGGCAGCGCTGCTCGGCGGGGACACCGACCCCACGGGACAACCCGGTAACACTCAGGGAAACATCCAAAAAACCCAAGACGAACCCACCAAAAACCCCAAACAAGCCCGCAAAAAACTCCTCCTGTGGAAGAGTGAAGTCTGAACCATAAGGCCTCCAAACCCCAAAAATGCCAGAATTAAAGCTACGACCAAAAACGTTATATGTGCCATTTGACTATGATAATTATGAGAGTCTCTAATTCCATGGATTTTATACTTTCTCTCTGCTATCTAGCCCCCTCCCCATTTACTGCCTGAGGAGCAACTACACACCAGGGAAGCTCTGTTCCATAGGATGCCTTTTTAACTTGCAGAAGTTGAGCGATACCTTTCAAACAAAGGTATCAGGATTACAGGAGATTACAGGAAGATAAACTGCAATTTCCTGGTTATGTCAGCCAAATATTGCCATATTTCTCTTAGTAAGCAGAGTGATATCAAACTTCCCTGAGGTTGTTTCAAGTTCCTCCTTTGCCACTTGTATATTCAAATACCTCAGCTGAACAAGCAGGGAGATCTTCCCCAGCACAAACACCAGCTGCATGGAGCAGACACTTCCAGCTGTTTAAACAATTCTACTCACCTTGGTGTGGAGACTGCTAAGAGCAGTCCATGCCCTGTCATAACTTACAGCTGTTTGATAAAGCACACATTGCCATGGCCAAAATCATGCCAGGCACTGTTCTAATGATGTAAAAGTACAAGCACTGGAATTCCAGGGCCCAAAAGCATCCTCTGATAGATGCTTCATTATAACACAGATAGAGCCAACCATAAACATCTTTCCTAACAAGCATTTTTTATTGCTCTTTTTCTATTCAATATCCTCTGCATGTTGCATTAGTAGATGTTAACCTTAGAGGTTAGAGGATGTTAACCTCCTTAGACCTCACAGGCACACTGTAAAAAACAAACTACTATTATGTTTACATAACACAAATAATATAATCACAATTACCACAGAAAAAAGCCATCAGAAAATTTTATCTCTGGATGATTCTTTAAATCTGACAGCAGAGACAATGAAGGAAGAAAAAAAATCCCAACTAATAATGTAGACTCATCCAATATTTATATACAGGAATCCCACAGAGAAAGGGAAAAAAAAGCCTTCACATGGTCATGCAGTTAAAGACTAATTCATAATGTGAATTCACAACTTGAGTTTGTTTGATTCTAAGGTTTGATGTAAAAGCAATCCCATTTTTTACCTTTTAAATGGACGCTTTGTCTACACATACACACACATATATATATGTAACAATGGTACTAAACCAACTTTTGGGTGCCCCACAGTAAATCAGCATTTCAAGTCTGTGCATAGTGTTGTACCAGTTTTGGCCCAGAATTCAGAAATTCAGCAAGCCTTTACTTTGAGATTCTATAAAAGAGAGTAAAAGCTCCAATCTGAAGTTATAAACCAAGCATAGAAATAAAAACTTGTATTTCAGAAACTTTAAAACTTGATTTACATTTACAACCCCACAAAAAAACATGTACAAAAAGAACAACAGCAGAACAATGAGTTTGTGTGTACCATCAATCCTAGCAAATCCCCACATTCACAAGCATCATACCAAAGAGTTCAGTTTATTTATTCAGAGACTGCGGTACATGGAAGGAATTTCCCTGAGGAAATGTGCTATTCCTATCAACCATTTTTAACCCAGCATTAATCCTCAGGACATGTAGGCAGGTTTTGATCATTCATAGCTCCTGGAAGAAGGGTGACAATCAAATTTTGAATTTGCAGCCGTTTCTGTCAGGAAATATACAAGATTGAAAAAGCAGCAAAAACACATCACCTAAAGGACCTAGAGAAAGAAAAGGGGCAGGAGGTAAAATGCTGCTAACCTAGTAGCAGAACTGTAAAACTTAAAGCAAGAAATGCTTTAAGTTGCTTTCTGTTCAGACTATTAGTCAGGTCAGTAACTCTACCTTAAAAGTCTCCTATAACCTTATGAAAAAAAATATTAAAACTTTTCATTTAAGAAATAATTCTCTGTGTATCACATTTTGTGCAGACTTTTTAGAAGCATAAAGAGCTTGCATTTGGATATGAATGAGATAAAACCTCTAAGTTTATTTTAGTACAGACTGTCTTTGCTCTGTTCTTAGAAAGGCACAGAATAATTAAGTTCTGGTCCAGAACTGTAGGTTCTGACATCCTGTGGTAACACAAATTATAGTAATACCTGAATGCAAGTTATCAAAATCTGTTAGACAACATCCTTAACAAAGAAAGAAATTTAGAAACACCACACAGCTGTTTTCATTAGATTGAGAGTTTGGTAAGCAGTTACTCTAAGACATTTTAGTGTGAGTAAATGCTAGGGGAAAAAGAAGACATTTTTGGCAAGAGAACAAACTTCACTCTTCTTTTGATTTACTTTTGCTAAAAATTCCATTTATGTATGTAATTTTAGAAAAAAATATTCATTATTTCTGAACTTGTATTACAGTTAACACCCAAAAGCCTTCATTGTCTCAGTGCAAATCTGATGTTGATTTTTACGCCATACTAAGAAAACAAATGAATTGTTATTATTTGATGCCTGTTTTCCTTTCTATAAATTTAATTATGAATTACAAACAAGAATCTTTTGCAGCTCACTTTACCTGTAAATGCCTTGGGCTTTACAATGACTGAATCAGGTCCACTGGAGAGTATCGGCCTTTTGATATTCACGTCACTTGAACAAAAAATGAACACAGCAACAGTTGTAAAATTTACTGTAAAATTCAAAGGTAATATTAATCTCATTTTTTTTCTTAATCCACTTCAAATAAGCACACAGTACTATGAATTTTTTACTCTAAGTTTAGCCTACTTCCTATAGCTGAATTCATTCCACATTAACTTCCTCAAGACCACCATCACTATTCCGAATCCAAATTCAAAATTTCATGGCACTGACACAACTCTTGTGCACACTTGCACCGACACAAATCTCAATAAAGCCATCAAGCAATCAGAGGTGTGCAAGAAGCTTTCGGGGATTAGCCACAAAGATGTTCCCAGATTGCAGAACATGTGGTGACAAACCAAGGGTACGTGGCAGCAGCAACAGCTCCCAGCTCATTAATACTAAGCTCTTGTTCTGTCTTTTGCTACTGTTTTGAAGAGAATCCTTGTCTATTTATTTTTTTCCACCATTTAAGAAATAAATTATTTGGAATTTCTGTAAGCCCCTTTGGTAAAGGATTTCAGAGCTGAATGAAACAAATAAACAATCAAAACAAAACCAAGAAAAAGACCTTTCCCATTCCCATATGGAAACATCACCAATAAATATAAGCTACATTTTACAGGTGAACTACCAGAGACACAGAAAGCCAAAAAGACCCACTTACAAAATTGATAAGGAAGAGCCAAAATAAATTACACTGGTGCTTACTTTTATTCCTGGTCTTGGTTATAACCATGCACACATGCTTTCCTAATTAAACTATTTGGAGCCGCTACTCCAAAATTTCCCCAATTTAGGCCTCAAGTGAACATACTGCCAAAAGACTTTCCTTCAACACATTTGTTGGAGAGCAAGGCAGTAGCCTACAACTACAACTCTGAAACTACACAGTAACTAACTTTATCTAAATTCAGCTGTGCCATTTCATACAGAAGCAGTTCCGTCACACCTACCCATACACTAAGAGATGGTTTGAGTTTTTTTAAAATGCTGAATGCAGACATAAAATATGACTGTGAAACTAATTTCGTTTGACACTTGAAATAGCATGCACAGATCATTTCCACTTGCATGGGTATTGCTCAGCAATTTGTTCTACCAGGTGTTTTCTTTATGACTGACTTAAAACTGTTTCTAAGATTTGAAAGTCATACTGAGCAACAAGGAACACATTGCATCACATTTAAGATGACTTTTAATGAGGACAAAATCAGTTGGTAATTTCTGTAAAAATAAGCCTAAAACACAGGCCCTTTTTAGGTAGTTTAGATTTGGCCAAAAATACTTCTCAAAGCATTGTTATTGATATTGCAAGTGTAGGTATGGAAACAGAAAAGAAGAAAACAGTCCCCCAAACCACCACGAGATTTAGACAGCATGCTCTTGTAAAATTCAGTAGGGTTGAATTCAAAGCACAGAAAGAGAACTACATGCCAAGTTTCTTTAAGATTGCTGTCTAAGATTCTTGCACAGCTGAATGGAGGGGAACAGACTATTCAACAACTAACATCAAACACCTGGTCCTGCAGATACACTCCTCCTCTAAGGCAATGTGTCATATTTAAGCAACAGGCTAAAGTTTGTACAAAAAAAACCCAAACAAAACAACTTGACTGAGTATATATAAATTCAACAACATACAAACCTTTGGAAAAAGAGGCTTTCCTCTTGTGTCAGAAGACCTTTCAGATATCCACCTTTGGCATGGCTGATTCGGCTGGCACAGGACAGCTTTCGAGGCTTGTAACAGAACCATGGCTCACCCGTGTAGAGATCTGTGAAGTTACAGACTGGGAGACCTCCAGGCAAGCAAACGTTGCACTCTGTAGTTTCTGAATACCTCCCAGACTTGAAAGAGCTTTTGAAATAGACTCTGTCCGGCCTTTCCTCTCGTAAACGCAGGAGGACTTGGACTGCTTCACTCGGATGGACAAGTGACACAGAAACTTTGACCTCTCCTGGCCAAAGCAAGGTAAAGAAGACTTTGTAAAGGCCATTATGGCAATCTACAATCCTTCCTGCTGCTCCAGCTTTCAGCACAGGAGAGTGAATTCGTGCCTGTAAATAGTCTCCACCATACTGCTTGGGTTTTCCTTGGAAATCCTTCATACGAACGAGTACCTCTAACTGGTCACCCACCTTGAAGAACCTGCTGGGTGTCACAATCACAAAGTCACTGTGTGTGGGATCAGTGCTTTGTGCAAAGGCGATTTTGCCATCAGGGGGCTTTGGCCACTGTATTGCAGCAAGCAACGATTCCTCCTCCGCTTGTTCCCTTTTGGACAAGATCTGCTGCGCGTACCCACAGTAAGGCTTCCTGGTAGTTTTGGTTGTCTGTGACAGAGAATGCTGGACATTGTTTTCTGTTATCCAATTCGATCCTGAAACTGTGTCATCATCCAGGTGCTGGGGAGAAAAAGATTACCTGAAGCTGTGCTATGAAATGAAACACAGTGAATAATGGATGCTTTGTCAGCAAATGATCCCAAGAACTGGGCTTTGCTTTACACAGCTTTGAAGCTGACCAAATGAAGCAACTTCACTAGAAGACTCAAATCTATTACTTTGATCATGGGATTTCTAAGGAAACAGGTGGGCAACCTGTGGTTACCCTGCTTTGGCAAACAAGCATTTAAATAGATCGCATCCAATGTATGGCAGTATTTCAGCTACCAGTATATTCTCTAAATATCAGCCATGTGAAAAAAAAGGTTGGATGATTAAGTTGTAACTCGTGTTTTATTTTCTTCTGCGGTAACATTTTAGCCTTGGAGCACCATGAGGTCTGACAGCTGCCCAATGCAATGCAAGGAAATAGGGTTTCTTTGAGATGCTGCGCTGCCGATGAAGCCGAGGCACCCCCTGCACACGCCTTCCAGAGAAGTCTGCTGCATGTAGCAGCTGCAGTCATTTATCTGGTCACACTCACACCACTTCTTGGCTAATTATCTGAAATGCATGTTTCCCTGTAATGTGCACATTGAAAGAAATAAAAGAACAAAAGCCCAAGCCTTCTGGGACAATGAATTCATGAGCCAGTTGGCAAGTAGAATAGTGTAGGACAAGCTAGGACTAAACAGGCAAAAAACCTGTTTGTTTATTTATAAGATTTTAAAATCTATATACAGCTGCTTCTAGCACCAAACGAAAAGCAAGCAAAGAATCCCCTAATCCACACAAGAGTTTAAAAATGAAAATAGTTAAATACAATGCTAGACTAAGAGAGGGGGCTTCTGCTGCAACTTGACATCAGTGTCCAAAACTGTATTTTCATGCAAATGACTGCAGATACCACCTTCTTTATGACATCACATAATTTTGCAGGTTTGTATCAGGACAATTTTAAAAATAGCACAGCCTAAGACTCCAGAGCTACCCATGAGACTTCTCATCAGCAAATCCAAACATACCCTTCAAATACACACAAACTCAGCAGTTAATGAGCAATTAATTATCAGGTATATATAGTAGAACTTATCCATACTTCTATTTCATAAAGAAGGAAAATTGTTTTTCAAACAAAGATTAAAATTATACCATTCACATAGCATCAGATGATATAGTAGTTTAGATTTGAAAGATTGCTAAAAAATTCAAACTACATTATTTTAAATCTTTTAAAATATCATTGTACTTACCAATACCCCAGTGTTTCCCATTTACTTCCTCCATAACTAACTGCTCATCAATATACTAAAAGTCACAGCACTCATATTAAAGCCTTATTCATTGTTATATACCTTTTTTAGTCCATGGAAATATCACCAGTGTATTAAAATCATTTGAACCACCCTGAGATTCAACATATTTTTTAGAAGAGAGGTAAACCTGACAAGCAATAGAAACAGATAGGCTTTTGAAGTCTGTAACATAAGAAGCTGGTTTTGATCAGCTTAAGAGTAAGAGGATGAGTACATTAGGATGTAGGATGGATACACAAAATCTTCTTTGTTTGATATCCAAATTAACTATAAAACTTGAAACTGTGAATTGCTACATTGTAGCTCTAAAATGTAAATTGACACATACCCATCTATACACCAGATGTTAACATCACAATAGAAGCTTTTGCTTCTGTTTTATATTCCCACCCAGGTTTTAATAAATTTTCCCTGAAGGCCATCTGAGATAATTCATAATTATTTTTGTTTTCCATCACAGCAAGCAAATCTGCAGATGTATGCCACACATTATTTTTATAAATCCAGTAAATTTGAGCCAAAGCTGAGAGTGAAACTCAGGCACAGTTCTACTTTAAATCTTGCCTACATGCATTCTTGAATTAAGCTAAGTTTCTATTTTTGGATACCTTCACAACTTCTTCCCTTCACTTGCTCATGCATATATATATATATATATATACATATATATATATATACACACAGAGACAATACTGTATGGAAATATTTTTAAAAGTTAGCTATATATTTTGATGCATCCAATAAGCTGGTAACAATGTCTCAGCAAAAATATTTAAGCATTTTCCTAAAGGGGGGTGGAAAGGGAGAATATGTATGTATGATTAATTGCTGTTTTCAGTGTAAGTTCCCAAGAGAAAGTTTCTATTTTTCAGTTGGTTCTTCAATGGTTGGTACTTCAGGCTGGGGGACATGGGAAAAAGAAACCCTTTCAAATTAAGAAGAGAAATGGCTATCTAAGACAGCTTAAAGACTGACATATCCCTATTTTTAATCTTCCATAAATTTCCTCTGGGTTTTTAACCCAGTCTTTCTGTCAGAGATGTAGAAGATGCCATTTCTGGCCTAGCTAGGCTTTCTGAAGTCTTTCCAGGGGCATACCTATATCCTTCAGTGGGAAAGGGTGCAGAGAACACACAAACCAACAAACTCATTCAGAAAACAGAACGTGGTTCAATGTCTCCAAGTCAGTCCAGCTACACAGATTTTTAGCAGAGCACAAGGCCAAAGCTCTTCACTTGTATGCAGCTGATAACAAGGACAAGCACTGCTACTTCAACATCTCCAGGTTATGACCCATTAAACAGAACAGATCATACCACAAATATTTCCTCAAACTCTCTTCAAAGAGCCTGAGGGGGAAGCTCCATGAAGGTAAAAGCAGAGCTTCTTCAACATCCTGAAGGACCATTCTTTCTCCAACATCCTTGTGCATCCTTACAGCCCTCTCTCAAGCCCAACCAGGACCATTTTGTTGCAGAACTGTAAGCTTATGTGTCAAAATAAGCTACACCATGTATGCTACTCACAGGAGAAAATATTGCAGAGATTACCTTTGCCAGGAGAGGCAGAAAAAGCTCCAGAGTCAATTAATATACCAAAGATCCTTGACTGGAATAGAAAAGCTTTCCAAACCATCTTCCTTTCTTAAGTGTTTCCCAGGCTCAGCTCCAAACAAGTACTTAAGTCTCCTCCCCCTATGGATAGGCAAGGCCTGCCCTGAGGCAAATAATTAACTTAGTTTGTCCACACTGTTTCCTACTCTCTCCTGGCATTTCCAAATCTCTCTGGCTCCTCTGTGTTGTCATACTGAAACTGTGCAGAACTGAGGGCTTTCTGCTGTAGTTAGTAGCCAAAACTAAATAAAATTCCTTTATAAAAACAGATAAAGAGGATTTCTCAAGAGTGCTCTTCCTTTATGAAACAGATTCTTTTACTGTTCATTACAGGCTCCATGTTGGATAACACCTGCTTTGCTTATTTCCAGGTATGCTCCATTCAAGGTGTCATGTATTTTAAGTGCAATTTCCAAGGGACTTTACTTATTTGTCTGTTGGGTTTGAGGGGTTTTTGTTTGTGTAGGAAGAGTTTGTTTGATTTTTTCTCTTTTGTGGTTTTTTTTTTTCTATCATTACTTTTTTTTAATTCCCTGCATTTTCAAGCTAGACAGAACCCAAATGTGACCACAAAGTAATTTAATGGATGTCTGCCAAGTAACACAGGCAGGACAGAAGGGATTACATGTCAATAAAGCACAAATAAATCCACTAGCAGTTCCTGCATTAGAGATGTCATAAAAAGGAAAAAAGGAAGCTGTATTTTTAAGATAACTGATGGAAATTTCAGCCCATCTCCTCAGCTTTTGGCATTCTCACTGCCAACCAAGCAAAAATTAGATATAACATACAGATCAACCCAGGCAATAATGCTCTCAAAGATATTCTAGAAGGAGTCACAGAGTACTTGGGTAGATCTGCAATGAACACCTGTCCTCAGTTAAACACCATAATGTAGGTAGCTGATGGAAATTGTTGCTGAAAAGGTGGAACTCCATCTCAAAGCCCAGTATCTTCCACCAACTGTTAACTCCTGCCTTGGCCTGGTACATTCCAAAGAGCTGCTGCAAACCTGCCTAAGTCACTGTCACTAGAGCAGGAAATAACACAGGAGATTCCGAGGCAACAGGCATGGTGGGGAAATAAAAGTTCCAGCAGACAACATCTGAAACTGAACAAATACCAATTCCTGAAAGGTCAGTCATCTTATTTTCAGTGATTTTACACTCCAAGTACTTTATTTGTTGTCTAAGACAGATATGAAATCAGTTCTCTATCATTACCATCTCACAGCACTGAGAGGCTGCTGAACTACTCTAAGTGTCAAAGCCAATCCTCAAAAGCCATCACCTGTCAGTCAAATGTTCCAGAAATAATTGGAATAAGATAAAGTTATCTTTTGTAGGCACCTGCAATTTAGCAGCAAGAAATAAAAACTTTGTTACACAGTTATTTTGTTCAGTTTCAGCTGTCTGATTTCATACATCATCCTGGCAAGAAACTTCCCCTCTCCCCATACACTCTCTCTTCTAGGTGCTTTTAAATAAAACAGTGCTCACAACCAATCCTGAAGTGGTTCTGTCACTCTAAAGGCCACTGGTACAAATACACAAACTCTCCTGTATCCTGAAGGCATGATGTTTAGGCAACATCCCAATACTTCACAAAAAATTATTGTACATTTTATCTGTCTGGCTATGTTCACAGAAAAAAAAATATAATAAAATAAAAACACATTTCTTCTGGTACTACATGATCAACTATGTGACCTCAAGGGAGTAGTTATTCCATACTAAAAAGCAAAGTAAATAATAGGAGCTGGGTATCAAATGTTTTGTGGACAGCTTGTTTGTTTGTTTGGGGTTTTTTTAAACACAAGGTAAGGAAAATAAAATTCTGACATGGATAGGGCTGCTGAGAGGGTATCATTAATAGCTTAAGAAATTAAGAGGAAATATTCCAGCATGAAAAAGTATAAAACCCTAAAGCAAAAATAGAAGGGAGACTAGGTGGGGGGTAGCTGACAATTGCCTTAGATTTGAGCTTTAGCCAACCAGGTTGGGTGATTTGGGGATGAGAAGTATGTCTGATGCATTTACAAACATGTTCTCAACAGTAACCAACGATAAGCTCTCCTTCCAGAGCCTGAACAGATTTGGTTACAGATATTCTGTGAAAGCTTTGAAAGATTTTTTTCTGGCTTTGATCTCTGACTGAAAAGAATCAGCCTAAATGCCTATACTAGACTGCCTGGGAAACTGAGCCAAGACAGAGACAAATACAGGAGCAGGTCCATTCAGAAAAGTCAAGACAACAGAAGAGGTTAGAGTTGCATGTTACAGCGTAAAGATTTACCAGCAACACAATACTTAACTGAGTTTAGAATAGCAGATATGTAAAGGGCAACAAAGCCACAAAGACACTTATCATGGACAGTGGCACGGAAAAGCACAGAGCGAGCACCCAACCTGCATTTTCCATTTCACTCTCAAAGCACTGCCAGAGCCCTTTTCTTTAAGAAAAGTAATCTTCAAATGAAAAGAAAACAGTTTAAGATTCTAAATATCAGCAGTCCTCAGGCAACATCCTAGGTCAAAAACCAAAACAAAATAAAACCACAGAAAGAAAAAACAAGAGCTACCTCCCATGTAACACAAAATGGATCATGCTAACTTGAACCAAAAATCCATCAAACAGTATTTTGATTGCCAATAGTTTCCAACAGCAGAGATGTGGGAAAAGAAAAGAGACCAAATATGTTGTGCTATTTCCTCCTGTAGACTTAACACAGTTTCTAGCACTTTATGGTTTAGACTTCTTAAACACTAGGGTAGACCTCTTTAAGATCTAGTCTCTGGTAATGGATTTTTCTTCTGTGCATTCATCCAGATTTTTTTAATATATGCTTTTAGTAACTACAAAGTCTTACTGCAAGGACTTCTGCAGCTTTTCTGCAATCCATGAAAGAACATCCCTGCTTCCTTTAAAATCAGCATCTGCAGTTTTTATTTAATGTGTCCACTAGTACTGGAATAGGTAATGAATGTTCATTCTTCAGTTATTGATCCTGAGTCACTTGTGATTTTAGACTTCTCAAACATTTTCCTTACCCTTATGTGATCCTCTTCCAATTCAACTGTATTTTTTGTGGGGTGAGGGGGTTTTACAGCCCCTCTTTTGGATCATTTCATTTGGGCATCACTAGCCAGGAGGCAGGAAGATTCTGCAAGCATCATATACACAACTTAGAAGCATAAAGCAATTACTGACTGGCTCCCATGCACAAAGGACAGCTATAATTTAAGGAGCTGTTAGGCTAAGAATTACAATGTTCATCCACCAAATGCAGAGCACTGGAATGCCCGGCCAGGCAGGCAGCCAATGGGCAGGGCCAGCCTCCAGGGCTCCCAAAGACAGATCCTCATCTGCCTTGACTTTAATCTGGGGTTACTGACTAAGCAGTTTCAAAGTACCTCTGCACTAAAGTGATAAGTAAAATGAAGAAATATGCAAGACAGACATAGCAGAGGGAAAAAGGGAAAGGCAAATAAAAATTGCATCAGTACAGGCCGGAGATGAACAAGCCAGCTAACAGCTCTGCAGGGATTCCAGGAGACAGCAAACTCACCATGTGTCAGCAGCACAGCATTGTGGCAAGAAATTAACAAGATCCTAATCAGCTGATTGAGCAAAGTTATAGTTCTCCTCAACCTGACCATGGTGAAGTCAGACCTAGAACATTGTGTCTGGTTTTTTGACAACCCACACCAGAGTAAAACTGGCAAGACCAATTAAGAACCCCTGAGATGATTAGGGAACTGGAATGACTCTAAGGGAACCAAACCTTCTTTTTTTAAATCTGGAGAAGACTGCAGTCTTTCACAACCTACAGGGGAGTTACAGAGGAACTAAAGTACACTCCAACAGGATAAGAGGCAACTTCCTGTTACACATAAGGCACATATTCTTCCCTGTAAGAGGGATGCAGCTTTGCAACAGACTGCCGGGGTAGGTTGTGAAATCTGAGTGTCCTTGAATATTGTCAAAAGTGAAAATACCCTGTTGCAATCCAAGCTAACCCTGACGTCAGTCCTTTGGAGAAGGTGCTGGATTAAATACCTCCAGACATCCCTTTCACTATGAATTTTCTGTGATTCCAATTTATGCCTAAATGCTGTCAGTCAGGTACAACCCTAACCTTACATACAAAAGTTAATAATGTTGCTCAAGCCATCTTGGAGAAGAAACAGGCTCTACTTACCTCTAACTGAAAAAAATTATGGACCAGCACCACAACAGCCAGCACTGCCATAAGCAGGCAGAAGAGCTGCAGTCTGAATGAGTCACGCCACATGGTCCAGTCGAGTCTTTCCCTCCCATGTTAGACGTTGCCATGACTTCCATTCACCACAAACATGAATGTCATTTCGTCTCAGCAAAGCACAAGAGAATTCAGTTAACTTCCACTTCATTCCTGCAAGTGCATTTGCAAAAACTGTATTAAGTCCCCAAAATGTTACCAGAACTGAAGTCAAGTTTTACACTGAAAGCTTACAAATGGTGGGAGTTTGCAGGGCAATAACTAGTACAACAGAACTGTCAACAGAGATTCATTTTGTGGAACTCATCTGAGCAGCATTATCTGTCACATTACATAATTCTCTTGGACATGTCAGAGCAAACCCTTATCATAAAGCTGGTGTCACCCCTAGTTGATACCAAAAAAAAGGCAAAAGAAGAGTGCAAGATTTCAGTCTGGCAATCAAAAAAACCAAAACAAATCACCACTACCCTCTTTATCTGCTATACGACATCACCACCATCCAGACATCACCAGACTGAGACTTATAGCAGAAACTTGTGGGTTTAGACATCTCCCATTTACCTGTTTACACATTCCAGTAAGTTGTTATTAAAGACTAAGTCTGAAACAAGTTTGGATAAGCAAGGTAAAAGATATTTCCTCCAGTTTTCTGCTTGGGAAGAGGGGAAAAATAAATCAACTGTAGCATTAAAGAGGAGATATCTAAGAGACTTGAAAGCACCAAAATTTAACTTCACGCATCACCTGTAACATTACATTACATCTTCCCTCTTTTGCTGTTTTATCATTCCTTTTACCTCAGGTACTCATACGCAGCTCTAAAAATTTTTAAAAAATAAACTTCTGGGTGTGTTTGGGTTTTGTGTTTCTGGGGTTTTTTTAATCTAATAATAGTATTGTCTTTCATAAATTTTAACTTCCATAAAATATTATTCCTTTAAGGTTGCTTGACAGCCGATCTGCTATAAAATCACAGACTTAACACCACTGATTCAGTTTCCACAACTTAATGCTTGCTCAGAATGATTCTTAAACCTTCCTTTCTTTCTGAGGAGGACAATTTTGATGCAGTCATTTTGCAAGCAAAAAGGGTACTGTTCATGCAGAAGCTCTAAACTTGGAAACAGAAAACAGATGGCAAGGAGAGACAGTCAAAAGACACCAATCTCTCCAAACCTAGTATTCTCAAAGCAGCATTACTCATACAACCATCCACCAAGTGCAACAACATAATCAAATGATTATATAAACTTTGTATAACTTTCTATAAATAGTATAACTGAGAATTTATACTATTAAGATAGTATAAATACATAGTACATATAATCTTAAGACTATATGAAAAATGCTGTGTAAAATTAAATGAAGCGTAATGATACATTAAATATAAAAATTAATTAAATTATTTATCAAACGAATATAGGCTAGAAAACTGAAATACATTACCATTATAACCAGGACAGCCTCAAAATAGGCCACACATCAAATTGCTTTACAAGGATTATAGAGATTATAGCTTCAAATTGAGAATTATAGAGATTGTATTTCTGACCAATGAACAAGCATTGAAAGAGCAGGACATCCATTAAAGTGAAAGTATCAAAATGCCACAAAAATGCAGCTTTGTTGGAACAGTTCTGCACTAATATGAAATTTGCATAAAACAGCAGCTTGGGTCCTAAATTGACAATAAATATACCTAAATACATGAAAATGCTATTTTAAGGACATATCTACCCATTTGAGGAAGAGCGAAAAACAGAATTTTCACTTGTGTTGCTGAGAATTCTTTCCATCACTGAAAAGCACAAGACACTGAAAATTAATAGAATGTTATTTCAGATGCCTAAAAAGGCCACAAACACTATTCCATGTGTTTTTATTCAAAACTTTCCATCTGTAAATCTCACAAGTCCTAAAACATTTAAATGTACAGGTTTAGAGCTTTCTTTATGCTAAAGGCATAACACACTGCCAGTTTCATCAGCCCTGAACAACTGATCCCGTTCATTTCTTGTATAAGGAAAGCCTGTAAGTACACCAAAAAGCCTTAGGTTCTTACCCTACTCCTGAAATGTTCTCTGAAGCCATCCACATGAAAGGCCAGATAACCTTGGAAACAATAAATTAAAAAAATAAATTTATCTATAGAAACACACACAAATATTTTTTTTATAAAATTCATACCTTGGTGGTCTGCTTACAGTGGCACAAAATAAAATGGCAGTTATGACTTTTTACTTGTAAAATTACTTTTGTTTCTACAATAAACCAGGGATTTTGTTAAAGTATTTGATTATTTTAAACTTCAATGCTATGCCTTTGAATTCTCTGCTATTTACTGCTAAGTATTACTTCTCTCAGCTTTGTTCCATGTTATCACAAGCCCCATTTTGCCCAAGGTTAAAAACAAAAACCGATGTAATGACATTTTTATGAACACATCATTAAATTATGCCTCATGCTCCATTACGGGACTGTGGGTTTGGGTTTTTTTCAAGTGTCCGTTACTGTCAGCCCCCCATCCCCACAGCTCTCTAAGCCAGCAGCGATACACAAGCAGGTGTGAGTGCAACCGCTCCAAATTTTGTCCTGCAAATCGCAAAGGCAGAGGAGCCGCTATCTCTGGCGATGCCCAAACCATGTCACTGGGGCACAGGGGCTCGAGGCTTGATGCTCCCGTGGCTGCCAGCACGGAAAATCAGATTTGCTGCTGTTTTTTGCAGATTCCGCCCTGCTCCCCAGGGCGCGGGGCGCTGGCAGTCCCCCAGCCCGACGACGTTCCGGGGCCAGCGCCGCAGCCCCCGCGGCGGCCCCGGCCGAGGAACACGGGACCGGACACGCACCCACGAGCCAGGGACGGGGACAGCAAGCAGGAAGCACCGCTGCCGGCAATGCAAACCGCACAGCTCTCTTTTATTGCTTCAAAGGTACTTTTTAGGGTGCCGCGGGGTGGGCATCCCCGAGGAGCGGCAAAAGGCAGCTTCAGCATCTGCGAGGAGCGGCACAAGGCAGCCCCTGGATCGGCAGGAAGCCGCGCTGAAATCCGAGCGGAGCGGGCAGGGCGGCCCTGCGGGCGGATGGCACCCGCCAACCCCGGGACCCCGCACCCGCCTCCCGCCCCGGGCCTCCCTCAGCGGCCCCGGCCCCGCCGCCGCCCCGCGTTCCACCCGCTCCCCGGCAAGCCGCGCAGGCCGCGCCGCCCGCGCCCCCTCACCGCAGCCCCCGGCGCTCCCCCGGGCCAGGCGGCGGCCTCGCCCCCGGCCCGGAGGCGCTCGCTGTAAATGCACGGCTCCCGCCGCCCCTCCTTCCTCCCCGCCCCCCACACAGCGGCGGCGGCCGCCGCGCCTCCTCCCGCCCCGCCCCGATACCGGCTCTGTTCCCGCGGCCGCTGCCGCAGCCTCTGTGCTGGCAAGGGGCAGTGAAAACAGACGCAAACCCCAACAAAAACATCGCTGTAATTTTTGAGCCACCGCCGGTGAAGCCAAGGAAAGCAGGATGTGGAGAGGGTGGCGCGGAGGTGGGCACTGTGGCCCGGGTGGCATTACCGTGGGTCCGCAGGCGCAGCCCCGGCCAAGAGAGAAGGCTCTGACGCGATCCATCGTAGCTCAAACGCTGTCGAGCCTGGAGGCGCACGGAGCAGGGGGCAGGAGAGGCGGCCTTTTGGACAGGGAGAAGGTTGTGAAAGGGGAGCCTGGCCACGGAGCAGCTGCAGGGACTGAGCGGGGGGAGCCGGCACGGCCCAGCACAGCAGCACCGGGCAAACGCAGCTGCATTGAAGGCAGGACTTAAGATGCTTTGTGAGAACATGCGTGCAGTCAGTGCTGAGCTTTGCGCCCTGCACGAGAGCCGGGTGGCACTTTCAATCGGCAGGACATCTGTAATTTGCTTTGTAAACACTTGTAAACTGCATAAGTTTGGGAATGCCAAAACACCTGCCAGCAGTTCTTTGGATGAGTACAGCTTAAGGTCTTGAGCTTATTTTTACTAAGTATGTGGGTTGCTTAAAACCAGAAATAAGACAGAGCAGCTGAAATATTCTTGTGAACACAATATTTTAGCCAATATTAACATAAACATTAATTGCCTACTCTTGTCTTCTGCCCCCACCCCCATCAACCACAGCTATTTTGAAGAAGTGACCTTACCTCTATTTTTCTCTTCCTTTCTGCATCTTACAACAGTGGTTACCTGATAGAGATAGAAAGCAAAAATCTCAACAGACACCAGCTTTTATTTGTACTATACGCTGTAGGTCAAGAATTGAAAGCCATCTGGCTGTATAAGAAGAATACATTGAAAAGAAAGTATTTTGAAAGATAATTGATACTGATTTTTTTTTCATCTCAATATACAAAGTCTGTCAGTGCTATAGCAATCTCATTTCTCTTCACTCATCCTTCATAAGCCATGCAGTGCATCAAATTCCCCTACAAACTCTCCAGCTCAAAGTGCAACCTAAGGCAAAATTATCTAATTAGTGTGTCAAATGCCAAGCATTATCCCATCTCTTAATATATCTGGAGTGATGTTGGGAGTTGAAGGCGTGGAAGGTGATAACAGTGAGAAAATCTGTCTCATCTAAGGAAATAGGTACTGCTAGGCTATCTTCTGCCATATTTTACATTTCACCACCCCTCAGGGATGGGAAAGGATCCCCACGCTACTTTTCTCTATAAATTCTTCAGTTATCATTGTAGTTAGTCTTGATGAAGGCCTAATAATGAATCAAATATGCCTTTCTAATCTCTAACATGGTAAGCCCTTTTGCACAAAGAGGCCAGAAACCAATTACTCATTGTTTGCCCCCATGCTCTATACAAAGCACCATGTAAAAGGCTCTTTGGCTATGAGTTGAGTGTCAATGACATTGGTGAGGTCTCTTCTACCTCATGACCATGCAATATCTAAATGTCATTAGTCCCAAAAGAACTACAGCTTCAGCAGCTGTCGCTCACCTTACATCCCTCCTTGTTTATTACACCAGAAGCACTTGGCAATTATTTTGAGATGAGTACAGAAAGCTAGATAATGAGAAAGAATCAGCCTTTCCTTATTTCTTTTTCCAGAATTACATGCAGTAAGATGAAGTTTTGCTAGGCCCTTGGCCCCATTGCCCTTCTCTCCCTTACCTGCAAAGAATAATCAATATGACACAGTATATTTGAAAATGCGTATGGGACTACTGAACCCATTCTTGATTATAGGCAAGTGTTGGGGAATGTTTTGGTTTGCTCCCTGAGCAACTGTAACATGCTTTTGTGCTGAAGTATGATGAGGTTTAACAAACAATGCATTGGACAGTCTGCAAAGAGCACAACAGACACTGTTCCCTTTCTATAGACATCTTGATCGTCTCCTTTTGCTACATTACCCTCATATCACTTCTCCAATCCTTTTTCACTTCCACAGTCATCTGGGTCTTGTCCTTCTGCAGTCCTTAGAAAAGCAAATTTCACTCTCATCTTGCCCACACGTTTGCCATGTGCCTTGGTTTCAGGCACAGCAACAATTAAGGTCTATTTAAGTGGTGGAAAAAGTCTTTAGCTGGCCTGGTGCCACCCAGATGGCTTTCACGCCATCCAATGCTTGTAAAGGAATAACGCTTTTGTCAGAAGAATTCTCTTCCAGCTTCCTCAAGTCCTTTTCCAAAAGGTTACAGAAAAGCTTACCTTCAGGCACCATCAGCCTTTCCACAAACCCACCTCAATGAGCTGTGCTGCATTCCCACTCCAGAGGCAAGTTCCCATTTCTTCCAGGTGGCTCTGTTCCTCTTTGGGCCTAAGAGAAACTCTTCCTGGTCTCCCTTTCCATTTCTCCACCAGACAATGGACATGGCCACAGCCATCTCAGCCAAAGGCTGCCCAGAGTAGATCCTGCCCATTTAACACTGACCCTGCTACACCAAAGGAAGGAAAGCATCAGGCAGCTAGGAATATGAGAAAGCAGGCGAGAAAGGTAGCTTACCTGTGCTACAGGTAAAATAATACCTATTTCATACGCTTAAAAATTTCAGTATGTGTGAGTAAAACCAAAGAATCAGAGACCAAAAGGAAAGCAAATCTGCTATAAAAGTTCTGAGCTTGGGAATGAACAAGCTGCAATGAGAAGAAGACAAGTGGATGAACTCCATCCTGGAGAGCTCAGCAGTACAAGACAGCTGGAGAGCCAGTGTTGAAAACGTGGGCTCCAATACCACATGCATTTGCCCTAAACTTCAGGTTGAAGGGGCTGTAGGAAATACTGATGGGAAGAAGAAAAGTGAGTTCTGCTTGAAACTGAGAGTTTCCCAGTGTGTCCTGTTTCTCCCCAGGTCCCACAGACTCTAAGACATAAGCAGTGATAACCTGCTCAGCACATCTTCCATGCACTTCCCACACCAGAAAACACGCTGCAAATGCTCAGGGGACCAGATGACTTCAGCTGGTGTAACAACAGATAGGAAGAGATTTCCCAAAGGCTGCTGCTTGAATGCAGTTTAGCACAGTGCTAAGGAAACAGCCCTGACTGCTAGACTGCTGCTTCTCACAGCCCTGCATTGTCTGAGAATTGCCTGGGCTTTTCTAATGATGTATGGCTTTCAGTCCAACGCATGAACATTTTAAACGCAGTGTGTCGGATTTACATTTTCCAGAGCATCCTTTATGATCATGGGCTTCTCAATTCTCACAATTTAAAGTATCTTAGAAGTCAGAGGCTGTGACTTGTTTGATCTGGGCATCTTGTGCACAATTTTCTGATATTCCTTCCCTTGGTTAATATAATCTCACACATACCAGAAAGAACAGCTATACTGGTTTTGAATGGAATAGAGATAATTTTTTTCACAGTGGCCAGGGTGGGTCTGTGTTTGATTTGTGCTGGAAACAGTGTTGATAACACAGGGCTGTGCTTACAAAGAGCCAAAGGCTTTTCTGCTTCTCACACCACCCCACAAACAAGTGGGCTAGGATGCACAGTAAGTCCTAGAAGAGGTAAGGATTTCAGCCCGTAAAATTAAAAGCAACTATTTCCATTTCAACAAAATGGGCCCATCCACTAGCCATCCCTTTATTTTCCAAATCTAGCCAAAGATTTTAATGTCTGATCTTATGACAAATATGAATAAAAGCCAGGGACAAAAGGGACCTTCAACCTGAGCTCCAGAAGTGCTATGGTTACCATCCCTACAACACACCATTTAAACTTAGTAGTACAGCTTTAAGGTCTTTACTCTAAAAGAAAAGGGCTCTGCTCTTCTCTTTTCAGACCTGAAGTGGAGTTACTTTAGCTATGCCTATTTCTGACTTTTAAATAGAGTCGTAGAATGAGGTAGAAAGGAGCTTAAAAATCACCTAGTTCCAACCCCCTTTGTTGCAGCGGGGATTACTGCAACAAGCATATTTCAAACCAGGAGTCCCGTGGAAACGAAGTATATATGGACAGATTCGTGGTAGATGTTTCAGAGACGTTTATTTCTCCAGCCGCATGGCCGGGGCTCAGCTCAGGAACTCCCCCAGTCACGGGACCCGAGGGTCCTTGGCGTTATCAGGGAACCCAAACCAACCAATGGGAAATGAGGCTGACCAGGGGCAGGGAAACCCCGTGTCTCCCCCCCAGGGCCCCTCTCCCAGGGCCCCATGGCAGGGGGAGGGACCCCAACACCCCTTGCCATGGGCAGGGACCCTCTTGCCCACAGCAAGAAACCAGAGCAGATTGCTCAATGCCCCATCCAACCTGGCCTTGAACACTTGCAGGGATGGGGTATCCATTTCTCTGGGCAACCTGTTCCAGTGCCTCACCACCCTACAGTAAATACCTTCACAGAAGAGCAACAAGAGTCCCACTCACAAAGTCTTTTCTTTGGTGTAATGAAGTAGAAACACATAGTAAAGACTTCGAAAATGTCCACTAACCTCCATGTGTTACATGTTGAATTAAGCAAAACAAACTTTGTTGTTTTAGTTTTTGTTATTGTTGTTATTTTTTTCACCTTTCAGAGAACGGTGTTGCAGTAAAACATGACTTTCATGTATTTCTGAGCTCCTCGACTGTTTCCTTTGTTAAAGCCTGAAAGATTTTTAATTAGTCTTCATTTGCTTATGAACAGCCAAAAGAGTAGGAGAGGCAACCCCACACGTTGTGATGGTGTTTCTCTTGATAAGCCCTTAGTCTTCTCTCTCTAGAAAATGCTGTACAGAATACTGCCACATCTTTTAATTTAAACACAGCAGGTAATGAAGAACATGAAAGAGGGCCAGCAATAGAAACAAAGGACTGCAAATCACCAATGACAATTTCAGTGTCATTGGTGAACTCATTTCAAGGACCCTATTACCCGCTTACTGTCCTAGGCACTGGAACAGTGGCCATCAGATGTCTGAGCTAATGCTTACCTTATCATCACTTGCTTTTTACTCCTGAGCTTCCCATCTCCAGAAGAGCCCTCCAATTGCAAGATTATGACTATAGCCATAAGAGTCAATATAAAGTACACCTTAAGATTTTCAATAAGTGTACAAATCATTTATTTAAAATTCAAAACTCAGAGATACAAACAAAATACTTAAGAAACAATAAATCCAAAATGTAAACACTTATAGAAAATATATGAACTGTACCAATTTAACCACCCACCATTCTTCACAGAAAACAGCAAGAAATAGAAAGACAAATCAATACCCAATTGTTCTTTTTTTCTCAAATTCTAGTTTAGAGGTAGAATACTCCTGTGAAAGTCTCCAAAAAAATTTAATTCAGTAGAATTATGCTACAAATTAATTTGGTCCATATACTTACAAATGTAATGAAGCCAGAAAAAAAAGATTCTTACTGAGAGCTCTTGTACAATAAAATTTGGCACGGCACTTTCCAAGAGATAAAGCACCTTTCCTGATAAATACTGGCTTATGTTTTTGCAAGAAAGGGATCCTGTGTTTTTTCCATTACTGACAAAGAAAACATTTAAAAATAGACAAAGTCACAACTTTTTGGCAGGCATACAGAAAGTGTTTCTCAGTAACTTGTCCTAGAAAGCCAATCTGGGGGAAAAAAAGAGTGTAACTATTAAAAGAAGACATTTTGAAAGACTTTATGAATACTTGATGCATACTTATTTGGGTGGCACAGTCCTCAAGGGGGGAGTGGGGGGGAAGTTAATATAACGGGAGGAAAAAGAAGAAGTGTATTTTCTATTAGCTGGGGAACTAACCAGTTTATACATTTTATTGTCATCAGTCAGTCTCCACTAACTGCTACAATTCTATCCTCTCAGGAGAAAGTGTATCTGTGTGAGACACACTAGAACATCAAATTCAGTAAAAATTACCCAGGTAATCTCAAAGGAACATATATTCCATTTTTGCTCATCAAATAACCTGCTACAAGTAGAAACAAAAATTAGAATTGTTCAGACAATATATACAAATTCATAAAAAACCAGAAACAATTTGCAAGCTCAAATACAAACATTATTCAGAAAAAAAAAACCCTTTTTTTTTATATAGAGACTGGCTGCTAAGTGCAATATTTAAACTGCTGCATGCAAATAGTAGAACCTACGGTTGTTTAAGAAACTTAACTAACAACAACTGCTAGGCTTCTACAATTTAGTTTAGCAAGGACTTTCTTAAGTATTTGCTGAAGGACATTCGTGGTTCAGAAACAGTAAAATAAAATTTGCAGTCTTAATGCCTTCTTGCTTTATGGTATATAGACCCACTTGTCCCAGCCTTCAGAGAAAAAGGCAAAAGAGTCATTTCTGCCACAGAGTAGCTGAAAATAGGCTTGCATGTGCCAGCTATCTCATTTGGGGCAAAACTACTTGTGTGGTACAATTTAAATAGTCCGAGCTATATTTATCTGATTTTTCTGAAGCAAATTAAAGAAGCATTTGAATTGTACTCACAACAGAGCTGGCAACATTACCCGGCAAATAACCAAGTTCTCTCTCCCACTAACACTGGAGGATTAGCCCAGGACAAAACACAAGAGATAAGCTTTTCTTCTACAAAGTACATTCTTCTGCTGAACATGAAGCCTTGCAAAAGGAAAGAATACAATATTAACACAGGAAAGTTTCAGATATATTTTAGGCCTTCCAATTCTTTTATGAAATTTCCATCATCTCCAAAGGAAACTGTGCATCCCTATCCAGGTAAAAGAATATTACATACCTAGATTATGGAAATTTAGCTAAACAAAGATGAGTAAATGCTAAGCCATATATTAAACTATGATATTTCCACATCATGATTCTTTGAGAGCTCAAAACAGGGCTGAAAAGAAGACAATTTTAAGTATATATCCAGTTTTATTCCTTACTTTTCCACTGTATCCGTCATTATGTCTTTCCTTGTATGTATTTTAATGGTCAGGATTAAAATATTTTCTGTATATACAAACTAATTACATTTAGCCCTGTAAAACCTAATCCAAAACTTCACCATTCTTTGATTTCTCTATATTTAGGCAACTCATCTTCTACACATGCAAAACTTTTCAGAACGTTAGAAAAAAAAAACTTTCTAGTATTTCACAGTTTGCCCAAAAAAGTAAGATAAAGCTGACTATTTGGCGGTACATGCTTTGCTGTACCTACATAAAACCACTTTTGGATATATAGGTTACACATTAATAAGGACAACAGCTGACCCAGGCATTAGTTAAAATAAGTTGCCCTGTCTTTGTGCTTGCAAGTCCTAATAACAAAGGAAATGTCAAGAAACATCTAGGGCTTCCATAAAAAATTTACTTTCACCAAGTTTTCCCCCTTTGATGCCTCCAAAATTAGTTGTTTCACCTCTAACTGTGCAGCAAAAGTGACAATAGAAAACAGCAGAATATGTATGCTCCCTCAGTGTCCTCAGTAAGTGAAACCTTGTTATTCAGGCAGTGGTCTAGTTCCTCCCAGGTCTTGCAATAAAGCAGTCTCCCACGAAAGAGAACTTACTGCATTGTTACACCTGACCACTGCTTCCAGAGTGTAAGATCCAACAACTGCTTCATAGACTGAAATAATTCCTCTCTCAAAATTCAGAGAAAATCTCTGAAGTTTGGGGGGTTTTACATAAGATATTGACAATCAAAGAGCTGAGTCCTATGAACTGCAGATCCCCAAGCATGGCAGATTTAAAGCCAAGTTCAGAACCTTCAGAGGACAAGGGTATGATCATGTGGACTACACACTGCTTTGCCCAGGTAATCAGATGTTGTGATACATTAATGCACCTGTACCATTTTCAATACCCAAGCACAACTGTGCTCTAAGATCTAATTATGAATATGGTCATGCTACAAATGTGCTGTAACCACATTCAGTTAGAAAGACAGCACATTAAGAACCTACCACCTCAGCTGTTCTGGGTTTTCTTTAATGCTCCCATGTATGCAAGGCACAGCCAAAGGTCAGCCTGACTGCAGAGACAGCTCTTTGGAGAAGTTGGTGCTCTAGAACTTTTTTGGGGTGGGAGAAAAAGAGATCATGGCTACTCTATACACAGAAGCAAGCTTTATTCTTCCAAGATGAACTTCACCACTGGGAATGTGGCTGGTACAAGTCCAATACACCATTTATGTTCTAAATAAAGGGTATTTTGAGGCCTCAAGAAGATACTGGCCTCATACGAAACTCCTGAGTAGTGGTAAATTTCAGCTCGGAACCTAAAGCAGACATGCAACCAAAGCTTTCACAAAACCCAAATTATTTCACACGGTAACGTGGCCATCGGAGTCGCATTAAAAGAGTGCTAGTTGGTTTTAGTGACACCATAGCACCAGAAGTTAACCTGTGGATCCAGAGAATTATGATAAGCCTGTGTCTTTGTAACTGAGAAGTAAACAGCAAACTACTGCAACACCGGCCTCCCAGTACACATTGCAAAATGCAGCATCAGCAAACGCAACTGACCCCTGTAAATCACAACATCAACTTTTATTTCACTAGTGTCCATCACAAATCACATGGCAAAACAGATTTCCCTTGTCACTGTTGAAGTATACTAAGATACCTAGCTTAGTATATATATATAATATATATATAATATATATATAATATATATATAATA
>NW_024581940.1:0-25029 GCF_017639235.1 Corvus kubaryi
GTGTCTGCTCAAACATTTGACTAACTGTCACGGCTTCTGATGAGGTTTTGTCTTTCCTCTTCCTTTGTTTTGTCCCTGTCACTTAGTAAAATCAGCTGTGTGTCTGAGATGTGAGAAATAAAGCTTTGCAAAGGTCTTTAAGGACAAAGCCAAAAAAAAAATTACCTGGAACAAAAGTTGTCAGATATTCAAACCACTGCCTTATTGTAGAGTCTCCAAACAAGTGGATTACTTTTCCTTGTAAGCACTCAGTTATATCATCTGATTTGTTAAAATTATGGATCCAGTGTGTTCTGGACCTCCACTGGTCTTCATAATAATAACCAGAAGGGGAAGCTGTGGGATCTTCAGCTCTGTCCATACTGCTCGAATCTGGAAGAGAAAAATCCCTTGAAATTAACATGCAACAAAAGCAGCCTCCATAATCTTCTTGGACAAATAGTCAGTGACTGCTGACAAGAGCTGGGTGGCCGAATACAGCCTAATTTGATTTAAATTAAACAGTATCTCTACCGCTAATGTAAAAAAGTATCTGACGCCTTTCACCCTGAGCTAGAAGTGCTCAATGGTGGGTGTTAGTCCAGGCAGAGAGGAGTGGAGGCAGGGAGACCAGCGGAGCATCTTCCCCGTCCCGGCGCGGATCCCAGCGCGGCGGCTCCGTGCCGCAGGGCACTGCTGCCCTCCAGCGCCCGGCCTGCGCACGGCAGCGCTGCTCGGCGGGGACACCGACCCCACGGGACAACCCGGTAACACTCAGGGAAACATCCAAAAAACCCAAGACGAACCCACCAAAAACCCCAAACAAGCCCGCAAAAAACTCCTCCTGTGGAAGAGTGAAGTCTGAACCATAAGGCCTCCAAACCCCAAAAATGCCAGAATTAAAGCTACGACCAAAAACGTTATATGTGCCATTTGACTATGATAATTATGAGAGTCTCTAATTCCATGGATTTTATACTTTCTCTCTGCTATCTAGCCCCCTCCCCATTTACTGCCTGAGGAGCAACTACACACCAGGGAAGCTCTGTTCCATAGGATGCCTTTTTAACTTGCAGAAGTTGAGCGATACCTTTCAAACAAAGGTATCAGGATTACAGGAGATTACAGGAAGATAAACTGCAATTTCCTGGTTATGTCAGCCAAATATTGCCATATTTCTCTTAGTAAGCAGAGTGATATCAAACTTCCCTGAGGTTGTTTCAAGTTCCTCCTTTGCCACTTGTATATTCAAATACCTCAGCTGAACAAGCAGGGAGATCTTCCCCAGCACAAACACCAGCTGCATGGAGCAGACACTTCCAGCTGTTTAAACAATTCTACTCACCTTGGTGTGGAGACTGCTAAGAGCAGTCCATGCCCTGTCATAACTTACAGCTGTTTGATAAAGCACACATTGCCATGGCCAAAATCATGCCAGGCACTGTTCTAATGATGTAAAAGTACAAGCACTGGAATTCCAGGGCCCAAAAGCATCCTCTGATAGATGCTTCATTATAACACAGATAGAGCCAACCATAAACATCTTTCCTAACAAGCATTTTTTATTGCTCTTTTTCTATTCAATATCCTCTGCATGTTGCATTAGTAGATGTTAACCTTAGAGGTTAGAGGATGTTAACCTCCTTAGACCTCACAGGCACACTGTAAAAAACAAACTACTATTATGTTTACATAACACAAATAATATAATCACAATTACCACAGAAAAAAGCCATCAGAAAATTTTATCTCTGGATGATTCTTTAAATCTGACAGCAGAGACAATGAAGGAAGAAAAAAAATCCCAACTAATAATGTAGACTCATCCAATATTTATATACAGGAATCCCACAGAGAAAGGGAAAAAAAAGCCTTCACATGGTCATGCAGTTAAAGACTAATTCATAATGTGAATTCACAACTTGAGTTTGTTTGATTCTAAGGTTTGATGTAAAAGCAATCCCATTTTTTACCTTTTAAATGGACGCTTTGTCTACACATACACATATATATATGTAACAATGGTACTAAACCAACTTTTGGGTGCCCCACAGTAAATCAGCATTTCAAGTCTGTGCATAGTGTTGTACCAGTTTTGGCCCAGAATTCAGAAATTCAGCAAGCCTTTACTTTGAGATTCTATAAAAGAGAGTAAAAGCTCCAATCTGAAGTTATAAACCAAGCATAGAAATAAAAACTTGTATTTCAGAAACTTTAAAACTTGATTTACATTTACAACCCCACAAAAAAACATGTACAAAAAGAACAACAGCAGAACAATGAGTTTGTGTGTACCATCAATCCTAGCAAATCCCCACATTCACAAGCATCATACCAAAGAGTTCAGTTTATTTATTCAGAGACTGCGGTACATGGAAGGAATTTCCCTGAGGAAATGTGCTATTCCTATCAACCATTTTTAACCCAGCATTAATCCTCAGGACATGTAGGCAGGTTTTGATCATTCATAGCTCCTGGAAGAAGGGTGACAATCAAATTTTGAATTTGCAGCCGTTTCTGTCAGGAAATATACAAGATTGAAAAAGCAGCAAAAACACATCACCTAAAGGACCTAGAGAAAGAAAAGGGGCAGGAGGTAAAATGCTGCTAACCTAGTAGCAGAACTGTAAAACTTAAAGCAAGAAATGCTTTAAGTTGCTTTCTGTTCAGACTATTAGTCAGGTCAGTAACTCTACCTTAAAAGTCTCCTATAACCTTATGAAAAAAAATATTAAAACTTTTCATTTAAGAAATAATTCTCTGTGTATCACATTTTGTGCAGACTTTTTAGAAGCATAAAGAGCTTGCATTTGGATATGAATGAGATAAAACCTCTAAGTTTATTTTAGTACAGACTGTCTTTGCTCTGTTCTTAGAAAGGCACAGAATAATTAAGTTCTGGTCCAGAACTGTAGGTTCTGACATCCTGTGGTAACACAAATTATAGTAATACCTGAATGCAAGTTATCAAAATCTGTTAGACAACATCCTTAACAAAGAAAGAAATTTAGAAACACCACACAGCTGTTTTCATTAGATTGAGAGTTTGGTAAGCAGTTACTCTAAGACATTTTAGTGTGAGTAAATGCTAGGGGAAAAAGAAGACATTTTTGGCAAGAGAACAAACTTCACTCTTCTTTTGATTTACTTTTGCTAAAAATTCCATTTATGTATGTAATTTTAGAAAAAAATATTCATTATTTCTGAACTTGTATTACAGTTAACACCCAAAAGCCTTCATTGTCTCAGTGCAAATCTGATGTTGATTTTTACGCCATACTAAGAAAACAAATGAATTGTTATTATTTGATGCCTGTTTTCCTTTCTATAAATTTAATTATGAATTACAAACAAGAATCTTTTGCAGCTCACTTTACCTGTAAATGCCTTGGGCTTTACAATGACTGAATCAGGTCCACTGGAGAGTATCGGCCTTTTGATATTCACGTCACTTGAACAAAAAATGAACACAGCAACAGTTGTAAAATTTACTGTAAAATTCAAAGGTAATATTAATCTCATTTTTTTTCTTAATCCACTTCAAATAAGCACACAGTACTATGAATTTTTTACTCTAAGTTTAGCCTACTTCCTATAGCTGAATTCATTCCACATTAACTTCCTCAAGACCACCATCACTATTCCGAATCCAAATTCAAAATTTCATGGCACTGACACAACTCTTGTGCACACTTGCACCGACACAAATCTCAATAAAGCCATCAAGCAATCAGAGGTGTGCAAGAAGCTTTCGGGGATTAGCCACAAAGATGTTCCCAGATTGCAGAACATGTGGTGACAAACCAAGGGTACGTGGCAGCAGCAACAGCTCCCAGCTCATTAATACTAAGCTCTTGTTCTGTCTTTTGCTACTGTTTTGAAGAGAATCCTTGTCTATTTATTTTTTTCCACCATTTAAGAAATAAATTATTTGGAATTTCTGTAAGCCCCTTTGGTAAAGGATTTCAGAGCTGAATGAAACAAATAAACAATCAAAACAAAACCAAGAAAAAGACCTTTCCCATTCCCATATGGAAACATCACCAATAAATATAAGCTACATTTTACAGGTGAACTACCAGAGACACAGAAAGCCAAAAAGACCCACTTACAAAATTGATAAGGAAGAGCCAAAATAAATTACACTGGTGCTTACTTTTATTCCTGGTCTTGGTTATAACCATGCACACATGCTTTCCTAATTAAACTATTTGGAGCCGCTACTCCAAAATTTCCCCAATTTAGGCCTCAAGTGAACATACTGCCAAAAGACTTTCCTTCAACACATTTGTTGGAGAGCAAGGCAGTAGCCTACAACTACAACTCTGAAACTACACAGTAACTAACTTTATCTAAATTCAGCTGTGCCATTTCATACAGAAGCAGTTCCGTCACACCTACCCATACACTAAGAGATGGTTTGAGTTTTTTTAAAATGCTGAATGCAGACATAAAATATGACTGTGAAACTAATTTCGTTTGACACTTGAAATAGCATGCACAGATCATTTCCACTTGCATGGGTATTGCTCAGCAATTTGTTCTACCAGGTGTTTTCTTTATGACTGACTTAAAACTGTTTCTAAGATTTGAAAGTCATACTGAGCAACAAGGAACACATTGCATCACATTTAAGATGACTTTTAATGAGGACAAAATCAGTTGGTAATTTCTGTAAAAATAAGCCTAAAACACAGGCCCTTTTTAGGTAGTTTAGATTTGGCCAAAAATACTTCTCAAAGCATTGTTATTGATATTGCAAGTGTAGGTATGGAAACAGAAAAGAAGAAAACAGTCCCCCAAACCACCACGAGATTTAGACAGCATGCTCTTGTAAAATTCAGTAGGGTTGAATTCAAAGCACAGAAAGAGAACTACATGCCAAGTTTCTTTAAGATTGCTGTCTAAGATTCTTGCACAGCTGAATGGAGGGGAACAGACTATTCAACAACTAACATCAAACACCTGGTCCTGCAGATACACTCCTCCTCTAAGGCAATGTGTCATATTTAAGCAACAGGCTAAAGTTTGTACAAAAAAAACCCAAACAAAACAACTTGACTGAGTATATATAAATTCAACAACATACAAACCTTTGGAAAAAGAGGCTTTCCTCTTGTGTCAGAAGACCTTTCAGATATCCACCTTTGGCATGGCTGATTCGGCTGGCACAGGACAGCTTTCGAGGCTTGTAACAGAACCATGGCTCACCCGTGTAGAGATCTGTGAAGTTACAGACTGGGAGACCTCCAGGCAAGCAAACGTTGCACTCTGTAGTTTCTGAATACCTCCCAGACTTGAAAGAGCTTTTGAAATAGACTCTGTCCGGCCTTTCCTCTCGTAAACGCAGGAGGACTTGGACTGCTTCACTCGGATGGACAAGTGACACAGAAACTTTGACCTCTCCTGGCCAAAGCAAGGTAAAGAAGACTTTGTAAAGGCCATTATGGCAATCTACAATCCTTCCTGCTGCTCCAGCTTTCAGCACAGGAGAGTGAATTCGTGCCTGTAAATAGTCTCCACCATACTGCTTGGGTTTTCCTTGGAAATCCTTCATACGAACGAGTACCTCTAACTGGTCACCCACCTTGAAGAACCTGCTGGGTGTCACAATCACAAAGTCACTGTGTGTGGGATCAGTGCTTTGTGCAAAGGCGATTTTGCCATCAGGGGGCTTTGGCCACTGTATTGCAGCAAGCAACGATTCCTCCTCCGCTTGTTCCCTTTTGGACAAGATCTGCTGCGCGTACCCACAGTAAGGCTTCCTGGTAGTTTTGGTTGTCTGTGACAGAGAATGCTGGACATTGTTTTCTGTTATCCAATTCGATCCTGAAACTGTGTCATCATCCAGGTGCTGGGGAGAAAAAGATTACCTGAAGCTGTGCTATGAAATGAAACACAGTGAATAATGGATGCTTTGTCAGCAAATGATCCCAAGAACTGGGCTTTGCTTTACACAGCTTTGAAGCTGACCAAATGAAGCAACTTCACTAGAAGACTCAAATCTATTACTTTGATCATGGGATTTCTAAGGAAACAGGTGGGCAACCTGTGGTTACCCTGCTTTGGCAAACAAGCATTTAAATAGATCGCATCCAATGTATAGCAGTATTTCAGCTACCAGTATATTCTCTAAATATCAGCCATGTGAAAAAAAAGGTTGGATGATTAAGTTGTAACTCGTGTTTTATTTTCTTCTGCGGTAACATTTTAGCCTTGGAGCACCATGAGGTCTGACAGCTGCCCAATGCAATGCAAGGAAATAGGGTTTCTTTGAGATGCTGCGCTGCCGATGAAGCCGAGGCACCCCCTGCACACGCCTTCCAGAGAAGTCTGCTGCATGTAGCAGCTGCAGTCATTTATCTGGTCACACTCACACCACTTCTTGGCTAATTATCTGAAATGCATGTTTCCCTGTAATGTGCACATTGAAAGAAATAAAAGAACAAAAGCCCAAGCCTTCTGGGACAATGAATTCATGAGCCAGTTGGCAAGTAGAATAGTGTAGGACAAGCTAGGACTAAACAGGCAAAAAACCTGTTTGTTTATTTATAAGATTTTAAAATCTATATACAGCTGCTTCTAGCACCAAACGAAAAGCAAGCAAAGAATCCCCTAATCCACACAAGAGTTTAAAAATGAAAATAGTTAAATACAATGCTAGACTAAGAGAGGGGGCTTCTGCTGCAACTTGACATCAGTGTCCAAAACTGTATTTTCATGCAAATGACTGCAGATACCACCTTCTTTATGACATCACATAATTTTGCAGGTTTGTATCAGGACAATTTTAAAAATAGCACAGCCTAAGACTCCAGAGCTACCCATGAGACTTCTCATCAGCAAATCCAAACATACCCTTCAAATACACACAAACTCAGCAGTTAATGAGCAATTAATTATCAGGTATATATAGTAGAACTTATCCATACTTCTATTTCATAAAGAAGGAAAATTGTTTTTCAAACAAAGATTAAAATTATACCATTCACATAGCATCAGATGATATAGTAGTTTAGATTTGAAAGATTGCTAAAAAATTCAAACTACATTATTTTAAATCTTTTAAAATATCATTGTACTTACCAATACCCCAGTGTTTCCCATTTACTTCCTCCATAACTAACTGCTCATCAATATACTAAAAGTCACAGCACTCATATTAAAGCCTTACTCATTGTTATATACCTTTTTTAGTCCATGGAAATATCACCAGTGTATTAAAATCATTTGAACCACCCTGAGATTCAACATATTTTTTAGAAGAGAGGTAAACCTGACAAGCAATAGAAACAGATAGGCTTTTGAAGTCTGTAACATAAGAAGCTGGTTTTGATCAGCTTAAGAGTAAGAGGATGAGTACATTAGGATGTAGGATGGATACACAAAATCTTCTTTGTTTGATATCCAAATTAACTATAAAACTTGAAACTGTGAATTGCTACATTGTAGCTCTAAAATGTAAATTGACACATACCCATCTATACACCAGATGTTAACATCACAATAGAAGCTTTTGCTTCTGTTTTATATTCCCACCCAGGTTTTAATAAATTTTCCCTGAAGGCCATCTGAGATAATTCATAATTATTTTTGTTTTCCATCACAGCAAGCAAATCTGCAGATGTATGCCACACATTATTTTTATAAATCCAGTAAATTTGAGCCAAAGCTGAGAGTGAAACTCAGGCACAGTTCTACTTTAAATCTTGCCTACATGCATTCTTGAATTAAGCTAAGTTTCTATTTTTGGATACCTTCACAACTTCTTCCCTTCACTTGCTCATGCATATATATATATATATATACATATATATATATATACACACAGAGACAATACTGTATGGAAATATTTTTAAAAGTTAGCTATATATTTTGATGCATCCAATAAGCTGGTAACAATGTCTCAGCAAAAATATTTAAGCATTTTCCTAAAGGGGGGTGGAAAGGGAGAATATGTATGTATGATTAATTGCTGTTTTCAGTGTAAGTTCCCAAGAGAAAGTTTCTATTTTTCAGTTGGTTCTTCAATGGTTGGTACTTCAGGCTGGGGGACATGGGAAAAAGAAACCCTTTCAAATTAAGAAGAGAAATGGCTATCTAAGACAGCTTAAAGACTGACATATCCCTATTTTTAATCTTCCATAAATTTCCTCTGGGTTTTTAACCCAGTCTTTCTGTCAGAGATGTAGAAGATGCCATTTCTGGCCTAGCTAGGCTTTCTGAAGTCTTTCCAGGGGCATACCTATATCCTTCAGTGGGAAAGGGTGCAGAGAACACACAAACCAACAAACTCATTCAGAAAACAGAACGTGGTTCAATGTCTCCAAGTCAGTCCAGCTACACAGATTTTTAGCAGAGCACAAGGCCAAAGCTCTTCACTTGTATGCAGCTGATAACAAGGACAAGCACTGCTACTTCAACATCTCCAGGTTATGACCCATTAAACAGAACAGATCATACCACAAATATTTCCTCAAACTCTCTTCAAAGAGCCTGAGGGGGAAGCTCCATGAAGGTAAAAGCAGAGCTTCTTCAACATCCTGAAGGACCATTCTTTCTCCAACATCCTTGTGCATCCTTACAGCCCTCTCTCAAGCCCAACCAGGACCATTTTGTTGCAGAACTGTAAGCTTATGTGTCAAAATAAGCTACACCATGTATGCTACTCACAGGAGAAAATATTGCAGAGATTACCTTTGCCAGGAGAGGCAGAAAAAGCTCCAGAGTCAATTAATATACCAAAGATCCTTGACTGGAATAGAAAAGCTTTCCAAACCATCTTCCTTTCTTAAGTGTTTCCCAGGCTCAGCTCCAAACAAGTACTTAAGTCTCCTCCCCCTATGGATAGGCAAGGCCTGCCCTGAGGCAAATAATTAACTTAGTTTGTCCACACTGTTTCCTACTCTCTCCTGGCATTTCCAAATCTCTCTGGCTCCTCTGTGTTGTCATACTGAAACTGTGCAGAACTGAGGGCTTTCTGCTGTAGTTAGTAGCCAAAACTAAATAAAATTCCTTTATAAAAACAGATAAAGAGGATTTCTCAAGAGTGCTCTTCCTTTATGAAACAGATTCTTTTACTGTTCATTACAGGCTCCATGTTGGATAACACCTGCTTTGCTTATTTCCAGGTATGCTCCATTCAAGGTGTCATGTATTTTAAGTGCAATTTCCAAGGGACTTTACTTATTTGTCTGTTGGGTTTGAGGGGTTTTTGTTTGTGTAGGAAGAGTTTGTTTGATTTTTTCTCTTTTGTGGTTTTTTTTTTCTATCATTACTTTTTTTTAATTCCCTGCATTTTCAAGCTAGACAGAACCCAAATGTGACCACAAAGTAATTTAATGGATGTCTGCCAAGTAACACAGGCAGGACAGAAGGGATTACATGTCAATAAAGCACAAATAAATCCACTAGCAGTTCCTGCATTAGAGATGTCATAAAAAGGAAAAAAGGAAGCTGTATTTTTAAGATAACTGATGGAAATTTCAGCCCATCTCCTCAGCTTTTGGCATTCTCACTGCCAACCAAGCAAAAATTAGATATAACATACAGATCAACCCAGGCAATAATGCTCTCAAAGATATTCTAGAAGGAGTCACAGAGTACTTGGGTAGATCTGCAATGAACACCTGTCCTCAGTTAAACACCATAATGTAGGTAGCTGATGGAAATTGTTGCTGAAAAGGTGGAACTCCATCTCAAAGCCCAGTATCTTCCACCAACTGTTAACTCCTGCCTTGGCCTGGTACATTCCAAAGAGCTGCTGCAAACCTGCCTAAGTCACTGTCACTAGAGCAGGAAATAACACAGGAGATTCCGAGGCAACAGGCATGGTGGGGAAATAAAAGTTCCAGCAGACAACATCTGAAACTGAACAAATACCAATTCCTGAAAGGTCAGTCATCTTATTTTCAGTGATTTTACACTCCAAGTACTTTATTTGTTGTCTAAGACAGATATGAAATCAGTTCTCTATCATTACCATCTCACAGCACTGAGAGGCTGCTGAACTACTCTAAGTGTCAAAGCCAATCCTCAAAAGCCATCACCTGTCAGTCAAATGTTCCAGAAATAATTGGAATAAGATAAAGTTATCTTTTGTAGGCACCTGCAATTTAGCAGCAAGAAATAAAAACTTTGTTACACAGTTATTTTGTTCAGTTTCAGCTGTCTGATTTCATACATCATCCTGGCAAGAAACTTCCCCTCTCCCCATACACTCTCTCTTCTAGGTGCTTTTAAATAAAACAGTGCTCACAACCAATCCTGAAGTGGTTCTGTCACTCTAAAGGCCACTGGTACAAATACACAAACTCTCCTGTATCCTGAAGGCATGATGTTTAGGCAACATCCCAATACTTCACAAAAAATTATTGTACATTTTATCTGTCTGGCTATGTTCACAGAAAAAAAAATATAATAAAATAAAAACACATTTCTTCTGGTACTACATGATCAACTATGTGACCTCAAGGGAGTAGTTATTCCATACTAAAAAGCAAAGTAAATAATAGGAGCTGGGTATCAAATGTTTTGTGGACAGCTTGTTTGTTTGTTTGGGGTTTTTTTAAACACAAGGTAAGGAAAATAAAATTCTGACATGGATAGGGCTGCTGAGAGGGTATCATTAATAGCTTAAGAAATTAAGAGGAAATATTCCAGCATGAAAAAGTATAAAACCCTAAAGCAAAAAAAGAAGGGAGACTAGGTGGGGGGTAGCTGACAATTGCCTTAGATTTGAGCTTTAGCCAACCAGGTTGGGTGATTTGGGGATGAGAAGTATGTCTGATGCATTTACAAACATGTTCTCAACAGTAACCAACGATAAGCTCTCCTTCCAGAGCCTGAACAGATTTGGTTACAGATATTCTGTGAAAGCTTTGAAAGATTTTTTTCTGGCTTTGATCTCTGACTGAAAAGAATCAGCCTAAATGCCTATACTAGACTGCCTGGGAAACTGAGCCAAGACAGAGACAAATACAGGAGCAGGTCCATTCAGAAAAGTCAAGACAACAGAAGAGGTTAGAGTTGCATGTTACAGCGTAAAGATTTACCAGCAACACAATACTTAACTGAGTTTAGAATAGCAGATATGTAAAGGGCAACAAAGCCACAAAGACACTTATCATGGACAGTGGCACGGAAAAGCACAGAGCGAGCACCCAACCTGCATTTTCCATTTCACTCTCAAAGCACTGCCAGAGCCCTTTTCTTTAAGAAAAGTAATCTTCAAATGAAAAGAAAACAGTTTAAGATTCTAAATATCAGCAGTCCTCAGGCAACATCCTAGGTCAAAAACCAAAACAAAATAAAACCACAGAAAGAAAAAACAAGAGCTACCTCCCATGTAACACAAAATGGATCATGCTAACTTGAACCAAAAATCCATCAAACAGTATTTTGATTGCCAATAGTTTCCAACAGCAGAGATGTGGGAAAAGAAAAGAGACCAAATATGTTGTGCTATTTCCTCCTGTAGACTTAACACAGTTTCTAGCACTTTATGGTTTAGACTTCTTAAACACTAGGGTAGACCTCTTTAAGATCTAGTCTCTGGTAATGGATTTTTCTTCTGTGCATTCATCCAGATTTTTTTAATATATGCTTTTAGTAACTACAAAGTCTTACTGCAAGGACTTCTGCAGCTTTTCTGCAATCCATGAAAGAACATCCCTGCTTCCTTTAAAATCAGCATCTGCAGTTTTTATTTAATGTGTCCACTAGTACTGGAATAGGTAATGAATGTTCATTCTTCAGTTATTGATCCTGAGTCACTTGTGATTTTAGACTTCTCAAACATTTTCCTTACCCTTATGTGATCCTCTTCCAATTCAACTGTATTTTTTGTGGGGTGAGGGGGTTTTACAGCCCCTCTTTTGGATCATTTCATTTGGGCATCACTAGCCAGGAGGCAGGAAGATTCTGCAAGCATCATATACACAACTTAGAAGCATAAAGCAATTACTGACTGGCTCCCATGCACAAAGGACAGCTATAATTTAAGGAGCTGTTAGGCTAAGAATTACAATGTTCATCCACCAAATGCAGAGCACTGGAATGCCCGGCCAGGCAGGCAGCCAATGGGCAGGGCCAGCCTCCAGGGCTCCCAAAGACAGATCCTCATCTGCCTTGACTTTAATCTGGGGTTACTGACTAAGCAGTTTCAAAGTACCTCTGCACTAAAGTGATAAGTAAAATGAAGAAATATGCAAGACAGACATAGCAGAGGGAAAAAGGGAAAGGCAAATAAAAATTGCATCAGTACAGGCCGGAGATGAACAAGCCAGCTAACAGCTCTGCAGGGATTCCAGGAGACAGCAAACTCACCATGTGTCAGCAGCACAGCATTGTGGCAAGAAATTAACAAGATCCTAATCAGCTGATTGAGCAAAGTTATAGTTCTCCTCAACCTGACCATGGTGAAGTCAGACCTAGAACATTGTGTCTGGTTTTTTGACAACCCACACCAGAGTAAAACTGGCAAGACCAATTAAGAACCCCTGAGATGATTAGGGAACTGGAATGACTCTAAGGGAACCAAACCTTCTTTTTTTAAATCTGGAGAAGACTGCAGTCTTTCACAACCTACAGGGGAGTTACAGAGGAACTAAAGTACACTCCAACAGGATAAGAGGCAACTTCCTGTTACACATAAGGCACATATTCTTCCCTGTAAGAGGGATGCAGCTTTGCAACAGACTGCCGGGGTAGGTTGTGAAATCTGAGTGTCCTTGAATATTGTCAAAAGTGAAAATACCCTGTTGCAATCCAAGCTAACCCTGACGTCAGTCCTTTGGAGAAGGTGCTGGATTAAATACCTCCAGACATCCCTTTCACTATGAATTTTCTGTGATTCCAATTTATGCCTAAATGCTGTCAGTCAGGTACAACCCTAACCTTACATACAAAAGTTAATAATGTTGCTCAAGCCATCTTGGAGAAGAAACAGGCTCTACTTACCTCTAACTGAAAAAAATTATGGACCAGCACCACAACAGCCAGCACTGCCATAAGCAGGCAGAAGAGCTGCAGTCTGAATGAGTCACGCCACATGGTCCAGTCGAGTCTTTCCCTCCCATGTTAGACGTTGCCATGACTTCCATTCACCACAAACATGAATGTCATTTCGTCTCAGCAAAGCACAAGAGAATTCAGTTAACTTCCACTTCATTCCTGCAAGTGCATTTGCAAAAACTGTATTAAGTCCCCAAAATGTTACCAGAACTGAAGTCAAGTTTTACACTGAAAGCTTACAAATGGTGGGAGTTTGCAGGGCAATAACTAGTACAACAGAACTGTCAACAGAGATTCATTTTGTGGAACTCATCTGAGCAGCATTATCTGTCACATTACATAATTCTCTTGGACATGTCAGAGCAAACCCTTATCATAAAGCTGGTGTCACCCCTAGTTGATACCAAAAAAAAGGCAAAAGAAGAGTGCAAGATTTCAGTCTGGCAATCAAAAAAACCAAAACAAATCACCACTACCCTCTTTATCTGCTATACGACATCACCACCATCCAGACATCACCAGACTGAGACTTATAGCAGAAACTTGTGGGTTTAGACATCTCCCATTTACCTGTTTACACATTCCAGTAAGTTGTTATTAAAGACTAAGTCTGAAACAAGTTTGGATAAGCAAGGTAAAAGATATTTCCTCCAGTTTTCTGCTTGGGAAGAGGGGAAAAATAAATCAACTGTAGCATTAAAGAGGAGATATCTAAGAGACTTGAAAGCACCAAAATTTAACTTCACGCATCACCTGTAACATTACATTACATCTTCCCTCTTTTGCTGTTTTATCATTCCTTTTACCTCAGGTACTCATACGCAGCTCTAAAAATTTTTAAAAAATAAACTTCTGGGTGTGTTTGGGTTTTGTGTTTCTGGGGTTTTTTTAATCTAATAATAGTATTGTCTTTCATAAATTTTAACTTCCATAAAATATTATTCCTTTAAGGTTGCTTGACAGCCGATCTGCTATAAAATCACAGACTTAACACCACTGATTCAGTTTCCACAACTTAATGCTTGCTCAGAATGACTCTTAAACCTTCCTTTCTTTCTGAGGAGGACAATTTTGATGCAGTCATTTTGCAAGCAAAAAGGGTACTGTTCATGCAGAAGCTCTAAACTTGGAAACAGAAAACAGATGGCAAGGAGAGACAGTCAAAAGACACCAATCTCTCCAAACCTAGTATTCTCAAAGCAGCATTACTCATACAACCATCCACCAAGTGCAACAACATAATCAAATGATTATATAAACTTTGTATAACTTTCTATAAATAGTATAACTGAGAATTTATACTATTAAGATAGTATAAATACATAGTACATATAATCTTAAGACTATATGAAAAATGCTGTGTAAAATTAAATGAAGCGTAATGATACATTAAATATAAAAATTAATTAAATTATTTATCAAACGAATATAGGCTAGAAAACTGAAATACATTACCATTATAACCAGGACAGCCTCAAAATAGGCCACACATCAAATTGCTTTACAAGGATTATAGAGATTATAGCTTCAAATTGAGAATTATAGAGATTGTATTTCTGACCAATGAACAAGCATTGAAAGAGCAGGACATCCATTAAAGTGAAAGTATCAAAATGCCACAAAAATGCAGCTTTGTTGGAACAGTTCTGCACTAATATGAAATTTGCATAAAACAGCAGCTTGGGTCCTAAATTGACAATAAATATACCTAAATACATGAAAATGCTATTTTAAGGACATATCTACCCATTTGAGGAAGAGCGAAAAACAGAATTTTCACTTGTGTTGCTGAGAATTCTTTCCGACACTGAAAATTAATAGAATGTTATTTCAGATGCCTAAAAAGGCCACAAACACTATTCCATGTGTTTTTATTCAAAACTTTCCATCTGTAAATCTCACAAGTCCTAAAACATTTAAATGTACAGGTTTAGAGCTTTCTTTATGCTAAAGGCATAACACACTGCCAGTTTCATCAGCCCTGAACAACTGATCCCGTTCATTTCTTGTATAAGGAAAGCCTGTAAGTACACCAAAAAGCCTTAGGTTCTTACCCTACTCCTGAAATGTTCTCTGAAGCCATCCACATGAAAGGCCAGATAACCTTGGAAACAATAAATTAAAAAAATAAATTTATCTATAGAAACACACACAAATATTTTTTTTATAAAATTCATACCTTGGTGGTCTGCTTACAGTGGCACAAAATAAAATGGCAGTTATGACTTTTTACTTGTAAAATTACTTTTGTTTCTACAATAAACCAGGGATTTTGTTAAAGTATTTGATTATTTTAAACTTCAATGCTATGCCTTTGAATTCTCTGCTATTTACTGCTAAGTATTACTTCTCTCAGCTTTGTTCCATGTTATCACAAGCCCCATTTTGCCCAAGGTTAAAAACAAAAACCGATGTAATGACATTTTTATGAACACATCATTAAATTATGCCTCATGCTCCATTACGGGACTGTGGGTTTGGGTTTTTTTCAAGTGTCCGTTACTGTCAGCCCCCCATCCCCACAGCTCTCTAAGCCAGCAGCGATACACAAGCAGGTGTGAGTGCAACCGCTCCAAATTTTGTCCTGCAAATCGCAAAGGCAGAGGAGCCGCTATCTCTGGCGATGCCCAAACCATGTCACTGGGGCACAGGGGCTCGAGGCTTGATGCTCCCGTGGCTGCCAGCACGGAAAATCAGATTTGCTGCTGTTTTTTGCAGATTCCGCCCTGCTCCCCAGGGCGCGGGGCGCTGGCAGTCCCCCAGCCCGACGACGTTCCGGGGCCAGCGCCGCAGCCCCCGCGGCGGCCCCGGCCGAGGAACACGGGACCGGACACGCACCCACGAGCCAGGGACGGGGACAGCAAGCAGGAAGCACCGCTGCCGGCAATGCAAACCGCACAGCTCTCTTTTATTGCTTCAAAGGTACTTTTTAGGGTGCCGCGGGGTGGGCATCCCCGAGGAGCGGCAAAAGGCAGCTTCAGCATCTGCGAGGAGCGGCACAAGGCAGCCCCTGGATCGGCAGGAAGCCGCGCTGAAATCCGAGCGGAGCGGGCAGGGCGGCCCTGCGGGCGGATGGCACCCGCCAACCCCGGGACCCCGCACCCGCCTCCCGCCCCGGGCCTCCCTCAGCGGCCCCGGCCCCGCCGCCGCCCCGCGTTCCACCCGCTCCCCGGCAAGCCGCGCAGGCCGCGCCGCCCGCGCCCCCTCACCGCAGCCCCCGGCGCTCCCCCGGGCCAGGCGGCGGCCTCGCCCCCGGCCCGGAGGCGCTCGCTGTAAATGCACGGCTCCCGCCGCCCCTCCTTCCTCCCCGCCCCCCACACAGCGGCGGCGGCCGCCGCGCCTCCTCCCGCCCCGCCCCGATACCGGCTCTGTTCCCGCGGCCGCTGCCGCAGCCTCTGTGCTGGCAAGGGGCAGTGAAAACAGACGCAAACCCCAACAAAAACATCGCTGTAATTTTTGAGCCACCGCCGGTGAAGCCAAGGAAAGCAGGATGTGGAGAGGGTGGCGCGGAGGTGGGCACTGTGGCCCGGGTGGCATTACCGTGGGTCCGCAGGCGCAGCCCCGGCCAAGAGAGAAGGCTCTGACGCGATCCATCGTAGCTCAAACGCTGTCGAGCCTGGAGGCGCACGGAGCAGGGGGCAGGAGAGGCGGCCTTTTGGACAGGGAGAAGGTTGTGAAAGGGGAGCCTGGCCACGGAGCAGCTGCAGGGACTGAGCGGGGGGAGCCGGCACGGCCCAGCACAGCAGCACCGGGCAAACGCAGCTGCATTGAAGGCAGGACTTAAGATGCTTTGTGAGAACATGCGTGCAGTCAGTGCTGAGCTTTGCGCCCTGCACGAGAGCCGGGTGGCACTTTCAATCGGCAGGACATCTGTAATTTGCTTTGTAAACACTTGTAAACTGCATAAGTTTGGGAATGCCAAAACACCTGCCAGCAGTTCTTTGGATGAGTACAGCTTAAGGTCTTGAGCTTATTTTTACTAAGTATGTGGGTTGCTTAAAACCAGAAATAAGACAGAGCAGCTGAAATATTCTTGTGAACACAATATTTTAGCCAATATTAACATAAACATTAATTGCCTACTCTTGTCTTCTGCCCCCACCCCCATCAACCACAGCTATTTTGAAGAAGTGACCTTACCTCTATTTTTCTCTTCCTTTCTGCATCTTACAACAGTGGTTACCTGATAGAGATAGAAAGCAAAAATCTCAACAGACACCAGCTTTTATTTGTACTATACGCTGTAGGTCAAGAATTGAAAGCCATCTGGCTGTATAAGAAGAATACATTGAAAAGAAAGTATTTTGAAAGATAATTGATACTGATTTTTTTTTCATCTCAATATACAAAGTCTGTCAGTGCTATAGCAATCTCATTTCTCTTCACTCATCCTTCATAAGCCATGCAGTGCATCAAATTCCCCTACAAACTCTCCAGCTCAAAGTGCAACCTAAGGCAAAATTATCTAATTAGTGTGTCAAATGCCAAGCATTATCCCATCTCTTAATATATCTGGAGTGATGTTGGGAGTTGAAGGCGTGGAAGGTGATAACAGTGAGAAAATCTGTCTCATCTAAGGAAATAGGTACTGCTAGGCTATCTTCTGCCATATTTTACATTTCACCACCCCTCAGGGATGGGAAAGGATCCCCACGCTACTTTTCTCTATAAATTCTTCAGTTATCATTGTAGTTAGTCTTGATGAAGGCCTAATAATGAATCAAATATGCCTTTCTAATCTCTAACATGGTAAGCCCTTTTGCACAAAGAGGCCAGAAACCAATTACTCATTGTTTGCCCCCATGCTCTATACAAAGCACCATGTAAAAGGCTCTTTGGCTATGAGTTGAGTGTCAATGACATTGGTGAGGTCTCTTCTACCTCATGACCATGCAATATCTAAATGTCATTAGTCCCAAAAGAACTACAGCTTCAGCAGCTGTCGCTCACCTTACATCCCTCCTTGTTTATTACACCAGAAGCACTTGGCAATTATTTTGAGATGAGTACAGAAAGCTAGATAATGAGAAAGAATCAGCCTTTCCTTATTTCTTTTTCCAGAATTACATGCAGTAAGATGAAGTTTTGCTAGGCCCTTGGCCCCATTGCCCTTCTCTCCCTTACCTGCAAAGAATAATCAATATGACACAGTATATTTGAAAATGCGTATGGGACTACTGAACCCATTCTTGATTATAGGCAAGTGTTGGGGAATGTTTTGGTTTGCTCCCTGAGCAACTGTAACATGCTTTTGTGCTGAAGTATGATGAGGTTTAACAAACAATGCATTGGACAGTCTGCAAAGAGCACAACAGACACTGTTCCCTTTCTATAGACATCTTGATCGTCTCCTTTTGCTACATTACCCTCATATCACTTCTCCAATCCTTTTTCACTTCCACAGTCATCTGGGTCTTGTCCTTCTGCAGTCCTTAGAAAAGCAAATTTCACTCTCATCTTGCCCACACGTTTGCCATGTGCCTTGGTTTCAGGCACAGCAACAATTAAGGTCTATTTAAGTGGTGGAAAAAGTCTTTAGCTGGCCTGGTGCCACCCAGATGGCTTTCACGCCATCCAATGCTTGTAAAGGAATAACGCTTTTGTCAGAAGAATTCTCTTCCAGCTTCCTCAAGTCCTTTTCCAAAAGGTTACAGAAAAGCTTACCTTCAGGCACCATCAGCCTTTCCACAAACCCACCTCAATGAGCTGTGCTGCATTCCCACTCCAGAGGCAAGTTCCCATTTCTTCCAGGTGGCTCTGTTCCTCTTTGGGCCTAAGAGAAACTCTTCCTGGTCTCCCTTTCCATTTCTCCACCAGACAATGGACATGGCCACAGCCATCTCAGCCAAAGGCTGCCCAGAGTAGATCCTGCCCATTTAACACTGACCCTGCTACACCAAAGGAAGGAAAGCATCAGGCAGCTAGGAATATGAGAAAGCAGGCGAGAAAGGTAGCTTACCTGTGCTACAGGTAAAATAATACCTATTTCATACGCTTAAAAATTTCAGTATGTGTGAGTAAAACCAAAGAATCAGAGACCAAAAGGAAAGCAAATCTGCTATAAAAGTTCTGAGCTTGGGAATGAACAAGCTGCAATGAGAAGAAGACAAGTGGATGAACTCCATCCTGGAGAGCTCAGCAGTACAAGACAGCTGGAGAGCCAGTGTTGAAAACGTGGGCTCCAATACCACATGCATTTGCCCTAAACTTCAGGTTGAAGGGGCTGTAGGAAATACTGATGGGAAGAAGAAAAGTGAGTTCTGCTTGAAACTGAGAGTTTCCCAGTGTGTCCTGTTTCTCCCCAGGTCCCACAGACTCTAAGACATAAGCAGTGATAACCTGCTCAGCACATCTTCCATGCACTTCCCACACCAGAAAACACGCTGCAAATGCTCAGGGGACCAGATGACTTCAGCTGGTGTAACAACAGATAGGAAGAGATTTCCCAAAGGCTGCTGCTTGAATGCAGTTTAGCACAGTGCTAAGGAAACAGCCCTGACTGCTAGACTGCTGCTTCTCACAGCCCTGCATTGTCTGAGAATTGCCTGGGCTTTTCTAATGATGTATGGCTTTCAGTCCAACGCATGAACATTTTAAACGCAGTGTGTCGGATTTACATTTTCCAGAGCATCCTTTATGATCATGGGCTTCTCAATTCTCACAATTTAAAGTATCTTAGAAGTCAGAGGCTGTGACTTGTTTGATCTGGGCATCTTGTGCACAATTTTCTGATATTCCTTCCCTTGGTTAATATAATCTCACACATACCAGAAAGAACAGCTATACTGGTTTTGAATGGAATAGAGATAATTTTTTTCACAGTGGCCATGGTGGGTCTGTGTTTGATTTGTGCTGGAAACAGTGTTGATAACACAGGGCTGTGCTTACAAAGAGCCAAAGGCTTTTCTGCTTCTCACACCACCCCACAAACAAGTGGGCTAGGATGCACAGTAAGTCCTAGAAGAGGTAAGGATTTCAGCCCGTAAAATTAAAAGCAACTATTTCCATTTCAACAAAATGGGCCCATCCACTAGCCATCCCTTTATTTTCCAAATCTAGCCAAAGATTTTAATGTCTGATCTTATGACAAATATGAATAAAAGCCAGGGACAAAAGGGACCTTCAACCTGAGCTCCAGAAGTGCTATGGTTACCATCCCTACAACACACCATTTAAACTTAGTAGTACAGCTTTAAGGTCTTTACTCTAAAAGAAAAGGGCTCTGCTCTTCTCTTTTCAGACCTGAAGTGGAGTTACTTTAGCTATGCCTATTTCTGACTTTTAAATAGAGTCGTAGAATGAGGTAGAAAGGAGCTTAAAAATCACCTAGTTCCAACCCCCTTTGTTGCAGCGGGGATTACTGCAACAAGCATATTTCAAACCAGGAGTCCCGTGGAAACGAAGTATATATGGACAGATTCGTGGTAGATGTTTCAGAGACGTTTATTTCTCCAGCCGCATGGCCGGGGCTCAGCTCAGGAACTCCCCCAGTCACGGGACCCGAGGGTCCTTGGCGTTATCAGGGAACCCAAACCAACCAATGGGAAATGAGGCTGACCAGGGGCAGGGAAACCCCGTGTCTCCCCCCCAGGGCCCCTCTCCCAGGGCCCCATGGCAGGGGGAGGGACCCCAACACCCCTTGCCATGGGCAGGGACCCTCTTGCCCACAGCAAGAAACCAGAGCAGATTGCTCAATGCCCCATCCAACCTGGCCTTGAACACTTGCAGGGATGGGGTATCCATTTCTCTGGGCAACCTGTTCCAGTGCCTCACCACCCTACAGTAAATACCTTCACAGAAGAGCAAGAAGAGTCCCACTCACAAAGTCTTTTCTTTGGTGTAATGAAGTAGAAACACATAGTAAAGACTTCGAAAATGTCCACTAACCTCCATGTGTTACATGTTGAATTAAGCAAAACAAACTTTGTTGTTTTAGTTTTTGTTACTGTTGTTATTTTTTTCACCTTTCAGAGAACGGTGTTGCAGTAAAACATGACTTTCATGTATTTCTGAGCTCCTCGACTGTTTCCTTTGTTAAAGCCTGAAAGATTTTTAATTAGTCTTCATTTGCTTATGAACAGCCAAAAGAGTAGGAGAGGCAACCCCACACGTTGTGATGGTGTTTCTCTTGATAAGCCCTTAGTCTTCTCTCTCTAGAAAATGCTGTACAGAATACTGCCACATCTTTTAATTTAAACACAGCAGGTAATGAAGAACATGAAAGAGGGCCAGCAATAGAAACAAAGGACTGCAAATCACCAATGACAATTTCAGTGTCATTGGTGAACTCATTTCAAGGACCCTATTACCCGCTTACTGTCCTAGGCACTGGAACAGTGGCCATCAGATGTCTGAGCTAATGCTTACCTTATCATCACTTGCTTTTTACTCCTGAGCTTCCCATCTCCAGAAGAGCCCTCCAATTGCAAGATTATGACTATAGCCATAAGAGTCAATATAAAGTACACCTTAAGATTTTCAATAAGTGTACAAATCATTTATTTAAAATTCAAAACTCAGAGATACAAACAAAATACTTAAGAAACAATAAATCCAAAATGTAAACACTTATAGAAAATATATGAACTGTACCAATTTAACCACCCACCATTCTTCACAGAAAACAGCAAGAAATAGAAAGACAAATCAATACCCAATTGTTCTTTTTTTCTCAAATTCTAGTTTAGAGGTAGAATACTCCTGTGAAAGTCTCCAAAAAAATTTAATTCAGTAGAATTATGCTACAAATTAATTTGGTCCATATACTTACAAATGTAATGAAGCCAGAAAAAAAAGATTCTTACTGAGAGCTCTTGTACAATAAAATTTGGCACGGCACTTTCCAAGAGATAAAGCACCTTTCCTGATAAATACTGGCTTATGTTTTTGCAAGAAAGGGATCCTGTGTTTTTTCCATTACTGACAAAGAAAACATTTAAAAATAGACAAAGTCACAACTTTTTGGCAGGCATACAGAAAGTGTTTCTCAGTAACTTGTCCTAGAAAGCCAATCTGGGGGAAAAAAAGAGTGTAACTATTAAAAGAAGACATTTTGAAAGACTTTATGAATACTTGATGCATACTTATTTGGGTGGCACAGTCCTCAAGGGGGGAGTGGGGGGGAAGTTAATATAACGGGAGGAAAAAGAAGAAGTGTATTTTCTATTAGCTGGGGAACTAACCAGTTTATACATTTTATTGTCATCAGTCAGTCTCCACTAACTGCTACAATTCTATCCTCTCAGGAGAAAGTGTATCTGTGTGAGACACACTAGAACATCAAATTCAGTAAAAATTACCCAGGTAATCTCAAAGGAACATATATTCCATTTTTGCTCATCAAATAACCTGCTACAAGTAGAAACAAAAATTAGAATTGTTCAGACAATATATACAAATTCATAAAAAACCAGAAACAATTTGCAAGCTCAAATACAAACATTATTCAGAAAAAAAAACCCCTTTTTTTTTATATAGAGACTGGCTGCTAAGTGCAATATTTAAACTGCTGCATGCAAATAGTAGAACCTACGGTTGTTTAAGAAACTTAACTAACAACAACTGCTAGGCTTCTACAATTTAGTTTAGCAAGGACTTTCTTAAGTATTTGCTGAAGGACATTCGTGGTTCAGAAACAGTAAAATAAAATTTGCAGTCTTAATGCCTTCTTGCTTTATGGTATATAGACCCACTTGTCCCAGCCTTCAGAGAAAAAGGCAAAAGAGTCATTTCTGCCACAGAGTAGCTGAAAATAGGCTTGCATGTGCCAGCTATCTCATTTGGGGCAAAACTACTTGTGTGGTACAATTTAAATAGTCCGAGCTATATTTATCTGATTTTTCTGAAGCAAATTAAAGAAGCATTTGAATTGTACTCACAACAGAGCTGGCAACATTACCCGGCAAATAACCAAGTTCTCTCTCCCACTAACACTGGAGGATTAGCCCAGGACAAAACACAAGAGATAAGCTTTTCTTCTACAAAGTACATTCTTCTGCTGAACATGAAGCCTTGCAAAAGGAAAGAATACAATATTAACACAGGAAAGTTTCAGATATATTTTAGGCCTTCCAATTCTTTTATGAAATTTCCATCATCTCCAAAGGAAACTGTGCATCCCTATCCAGGTAAAAGAATATTACATACCTAGATTATGGAAATTTAGCTAAACAAAGATGAGTAAATGCTAAGCCATATATTAAACTATGATATTTCCACATCATGATTCTTTGAGAGCTCAAAACAGGGCTGAAAAGAAGACAATTTTAAGTATATATCCAGTTTTATTCCTTACTTTTCCACTGTATCCGTCATTATGTCTTTCCTTGTATGTATTTTAATGGTCAGGATTAAAATATTTTCTGTATATACAAACTAATTACATTTAGCCCTGTAAAACCTAATCCAAAACTTCACCATTCTTTGATTTCTCTATATTTAGGCAACTCATCTTCTACACATGCAAAACTTTTCAGAACGTTAGAAAAAAAAAACTTTCTAGTATTTCACAGTTTGCCCAAAAAAGTAAGATAAAGCTGACTATTTGGCGGTACATGCTTTGCTGTACCTACATAAAACCACTTTTGGATATATAGGTTACACATTAATAAGGACAACAGCTGACCCAGGCATTAGTTAAAATAAGTTGCCCTGTCTTTGTGCTTGCAAGTCCTAATAACAAAGGAAATGTCAAGAAACATCTAGGGCTTCCATAAAAAATTTACTTTCACCAAGTTTTCCCCCTTTGATGCCTCCAAAATTAGTTGTTTCACCTCTAACTGTGCAGCAAAAGTGACAATAGAAAACAGCAGAATATGTATGCTCCCTCAGTGTCCTCAGTAAGTGAAACCTTGTTATTCAGGCAGTGGTCTAGTTCCTCCCAGGTCTTGCAATAAAGCAGTCTCCCACGAAAGAGAACTTACTGCATTGTTACACCTGACCACTGCTTCCAGAGTGTAAGATCCAACAACTGCTTCATAGACTGAAATAATTCCTCTCTCAAAATTCAGAGAAAATCTCTGAAGTTTGGGGGGTTTTACATAAGATATTGACAATCAAAGAGCTGAGTCCTATGAACTGCAGATCCCCAAGCATGGCAGATTTAAAGCCAAGTTCAGAACCTTCAGAGGACAAGGGTATGATCATGTGGACTACACACTGCTTTGCCCAGGTAATCAGATGTTGTGATACATTAATGCACCTGTACCATTTTCAATACCCAAGCACAACTGTGCTCTAAGATCTAATTATGAATATGGTCATGCTACAAATGTGCTGTAACCACATTCAGTTAGAAAGACAGCACATTAAGAACCTACCACCTCAGCTGTTCTGGGTTTTCTTTAATGCTCCCATGTATGCAAGGCACAGCCAAAGGTCAGCCTGACTGCAGAGACAGCTCTTTGGAGAAGTTGGTGCTCTAGAACTTTTTTGGGGTGGGAGAAAAAGAGATCATGGCTACTCTATACACAGAAGCAAGCTTTATTCTTCCAAGATGAACTTCACCACTGGGAATGTGGCTGGTACAAGTCCAATACACCATTTATGTTCTAAATAAAGGGTATTTTGAGGCCTCAAGAAGATACTGGCCTCATACGAAACTCCTGAGTAGTGGTAAATTTCAGCTCGGAACCTAAAGCAGACATGCAACCAAAGCTTTCACAAAACCCAAATTATTTCACACGGTAACGTGGCCATCGGAGTTGCATTAAAAGAGTGCTAGTTGGTTTTAGTGACACCATAGCACCAGAAGTTAACCTGTGGATCCAGAGAATTATGATAAGCCTGTGTCTTTGTAACTGAGAAGTAAACAGCAAACTACTGCAACACCGGCCTCCCAGTACACATTGCAAAATGCAGCATCAGCAAACGCAACTGACCCCTGTAAATCACAACATCAACTTTTATTTCACTAGTGTCCATCACAAATCACATGGCAAAACAGATTTCCCTTGTCACTGTTGAAGTATACTAAGATACCTAGCTTAGTATATATATATAATATATATATAATATATATATAATATATATATAATA